>NW_028221093.1:0-45464 GCF_045865225.1 Trachurus japonicus | reverse complement strand
AAGGAGTTTTAAACAGGTTGAGGACAAGACAAAAAACAAACGAAGACACAGAAACAAGAAAGGACAGAAGTGTTCGTTTTGCTTTAGATTAGATCACAGTTTTGTGCTATCTATTATCCTGTCTTCTTTAACAAAAATTCTTCCTTCGTATAGATGGTTTGAGTGGTCTTGAGGACATTGTCAACGCTATTGGGGAGACAAATAATTTTGACCACTTTAACTGTTTACAGAGTACTCTGTTTGTAGTAATAATGTAGAGTTTAAAAAAGGTCTCTTATTTGTACATATAAGTTAGTACAGTGAATTTCTTTCTCTGCATTTAACCATTTGAGAGCAGGTGGGAGTCGCGGGGCATGGCCAGGGAATCAGATTATGAGCACGTGCATTGGATGTGGTTGATGGAGATTTAATGGACATGTTTTTAGAGTGAGTGTAATGTCTTTGATGAGTTAACAAGGAAGCAATACTGAAGTTAACGAGATAATAATGTGTTGGTCTCGTCAATATTAAGCTGAATATTATTTTTAGTTCGCCTAGTACGAAAATGTTGCACTGGTTGGCTATGGTGTATAAGGTTTTTTAGTTATGGCGTGTTATGCTTCTTATGATTTTGTTGTGTACGTGCATGTTATTAAACCGATAAAGTGAGGAAGTGAAAGACTAGATACTTAAGAGACATTAGCTTGGCCAGTGTTATTGTCAAGGTGTGGAAGACAGTTTATGGAGTAGGATGTGAGAGCTACTTATGTTACAGCACTAAAGTATTGGTTTTAACCAAAGAAGGCATGTTTGTATTTATTTTTGACTAAAGGACATCTTAGAGAAATATAATAGTCATAATTTAAATGTTCTTGGCTATCATCGTGCTTCTCCAGGAATTCGATTTGTTTAATCATGTGAAATTATTTTAGATGAAATTGTCTAAAAGTGGGGTCCCTGGTTATCTTAATTGAATTGGTTTACTGGTACTCGTATCAGGACAATGGAGTTGCGACTGGGGCATTGTAACATTGCTCTCTTATGGCAATTGGTGTCGAGGGGCGGATCTGTTCCCTTTTTTTTAATGTGTAATGAATGAATTGTCTGATGTTGAATACATGTTTGGTACAGGTTGTAGAGATGGGTGGATTATAATTATCATTTATTGTATGCGAGATGGTCATCTTCATCTTACTGTGCTGGTTCAAACAGTATTGTAGACGTTGGCACACGTATGGTGCTGATTAGAATAAAGTACATGTGGTAAGAGTAAAGTTATGATTATTAGAAGCAGAGATAGACAGAAGTAACCTGCTGATTCATTGTCTGGTATTGGATCTGACTAGTGTGTGCAGCGATGATCAAGTAATTGGGGGATATTATTGTTACAGATTGTTTGCTGATAAAGAAATTGTAAGGAGTCGTCGTACGCTATTGACAGCAAACATGCTGAGTCGTATATTAGATGTATTGTTAACTGTAAAATTGCATGTTTAAATCATATTGCAATCGACTTTACATTGAACTGGCCATGAGTATCGACCCCTTAAGTCTCATAAAGCTACAGAAGTTATAATGACGCGGATGCGTTAAGTTGAAGAGAGCCAAGAGAGTCCAGTGCAGCATAAGTTTTGTTAGATAGTCGTTGGTCCACTGAATCTGCTGTGTTGCGAATGATGAAGCACCGATACTAATGTTAGGGGTCGGGCTAAGCATGGCATTAATTATTAATTTTTTAGGTCAAATTGTAAAGTATCTGTAAGCTTAGTTTCAAGCTGTGGGAACCATTTTAGTCACATGTTTGTATGAGCATAATGATAGTGGGGAAAGTCTGTACTTTGAATTTTGTATTATTTAGTGTTTTTTTTGTGATTTTTTATAATTTGTTTTGAATTTATTTATCTTATTCTGCTTATCTGGGTGCTATGGATCATTGGGTTGTTGGTTGCCTGTGGACTTTGACTTGTTTGTCTGTAATAAAGGATTTAATAATAATAATATAATTTCCATTATAGGAGTAGAGAAGGCTGATGGGTCGGGTGACAAATGACAATGCGTGTTTGTTTGTTGATACATTTCGTGCCGCAGTATGTTGCTGCTGGAGTATTGAGGTTGAGGCGAGTAGTGTGATCGGTTGGCATTGTTCATCATTGCCAGAGTAGGCAGTTTCTTGCTCTTCTCTTTCAACAGGAGTCAGCTTCCGGAACTGTGTGCTTCTTGATGAGTAGTTAGCATGGATGTTTCTTATTGCGCTGCAGATGAGGCTAGGCGTATAACAAAACTAGCCAAAGAGCGTTATAACACCATCTTTAGGAGTTTTGTTGAGATGTTTAACGTATGGCAGCATCACACGGTGTAGATCTGCTAGGCTTTTGTAGAGGAGAAAATGTTATGATATACGTCAGTTAATTGTCGAATGCGTGAGGTATTGTAGAAGGGCATAATCGACTCTCAACCTCGATGCAGACAGGGAGGTGGTTGTGGGAGGTCTGAAGTTAAGCAAATTTTATGTTTTGGAGGTGTAATAGTATGTGGTTTTATCTGGACCACACATATTTTTCGTAAGTTTGTCTATTATTCACTGATGACGCTAAAATTGAATTCGACGGCTAAATTTGAGATGTGCCAGAGGCTCGAGCTTAGTGTTAGGAACTAGTAGTGTACCATGGTGAACGCTTGAGATGACAGCACGGTAGGGTCGTAGTGTAGTGTGAGTGATGGTGCTGGAAATATGTGTATTAACAAATTGTTGGTTGTTGGTCATGTAGTATTTAATGAGATGCAGGAGGGGTTCCATAGAGTTTCTGGATAGTTTTTCCTGAGTAGTGGGTGCTGAAGGTAATTAAATGCGCTTGATGTTTACGTGTGGCCAGGATGGTAGGGGCAGTGTGTGAAGTGTGTGTTGGAGTGTGTGTTTGTGATTTCTCCACCTTTTCTTTCTTGAGAGTGCTGAAGGTGAGAATACTACTGTCAGCTGGAGTTCTTAAGTAGGCTGTGAATTACCTGTCTCTCTACTCTATTCTTCCAGCGGTGCAGGGTGAGGCAGAGAGCGTGGCTCCGGTTAACATGCGACAATACTATTGAGCTTTGTGTATTTTGGTTCTTTGGTACGGAGCAGTTCGGTAGATTTGTATTATAGGAGACTGTTTTGGAATACTATTCTTTCTTAGGTTTAGTGGGTAATTTAGGAGTTCGTTAGGGGTGTGCAAATGAGTACGGGACGGGGACTGTTGGACTTGAAGGTCCATTCTTTTGTGTTGAGTTTGGAGGGAACCTCAATTTTCGGTTTGTTGTTTTGTAGATGTTTTTTGAACAATAACATTTATTCTGCTATGTAGTGGCAAAGATGTTTGATTGTTTATTTGATGTGTTGGGCTTAGCGAATTCTTTCAAGGTCTTAACTTGAGAAATAAAAACAAAGAATACTCAGAGCAGCCTCTTTCGATGATAGTGAGGGGTCGAATGGCGAAGGTAAGAAGCATCTCCATCGATCTCTCTGTAGGCAAAATGGAGTGGGGTTGGTTGTGGACTTGTGATCAGACGGATGTTATGTACGAGCTTTCCAGATTTCATGATGAGAGGTGAGGGCGAAGGGGTTACGGAAGAGTTTGGGTCTGGGTTTGTTCTGTCTTGGGGACGGGTGACGATGCAGAGAGGTTTTTTCCACGCTGGTGATTTCAGGTGCAGGTCGTTTGTATTATGGGGTGATGGTGGGAGGTGGGGGGGGGGTGCAGGCGGAGGGGGTGAGAGAGATAGGTTCGGGTGGGAGGGGGGGGGGTGGGTGGAGCTGAGGGGTTTGGTAATGGAATAGGAAAAAAATATATTAACCTATTTTTTGTTTTTTTGGATTTTGGAAGTATTCAGCGAATACTAAACTAAGTATTCGTTTTGGTTTAATTTAGCTGTGTTGAAGCACGATGGAGCAAAAGCAGATTAATTCAATTTAGAGAAAGGGTTTGGTAATGTAATTGATGTGGGGAGCATGGACAACTAAAGCGCACATTCGGAATTAGTTTTTTTATTTTTATTTAACTGTTATAAACACTGTTTAAAGAGGGTTTTCAACTAGGGGTTTTACAGCTATGTCTGTCACATGCGTTTTGAGTTGAGCGATCCCCGTGTGAGCTATGTAACGTACGGCTACAGCAGGTTGGGTTTGAACACAAGTCTGAGTGCGCTGAATGAAAAAAATAGAGGCGGTAAGCTGGAGTAGAAGATTGATCGTACGAGAGGACGTCATGGGAACGAAATGGCGAGAGAATCGTGGGTTCAATTTTCCAAAATAAAATTACTGCTGATTAAGTTTGTTGTCGTCTATAAAATAGTTGTCAGATGCGTTGCAAAAGGACAATCATAGTGTAATAACAGTAGAGAAGGATGTGTGTGTGGAAAGGCGGTAGAAATGCCGGTTTTACAGGATTGGGGCTGAGTTGCGATGTTTTGACAGGTGGAGAGCCGAGAGGAGGAGGAATGCGAGGTGCGGGGCAGTAGTGTCAGGCTGGCGGCAATTAAAAAAACCAAAAAAACAAAAACTACGCTAGTATCGACAGCTTTACGTCGCGCAAAACAACGAGAACAGACAGGGAAAACTAAAATGTGAGAGAGCAGGATGTGATGGTGACGAGGCTCAAGGTGAAGAACACTGGAGTTTATCAAGTATTCATGAGATAGAGCTCAAGATAGGTTCATGAAGTTTGATTACACACAAAACCAAGTACAGTACGTTCTGAAATACGAGGGAAGAGTGACTCAAACACACTTCATCTACCCGAGTGTCACAGCATGAACAGAATCATTATGTGGAATAAAAAAAAAGGTTTTAGCTGCGGAAAAGATGTTTGGTTGTTTGATCCCGGCTCCACGTTGTTTTTCCTGGTTTCTCCCACCGGGACAGGCTAGTGCTAGGCTGGACGTAAATGGCAGGCGGGAGTTTGGACTCGGTACAAGATCTGCACGGTGCAACCGCGAACAGGAAGGACGTAAATTTGTTTACATTCGTTTGTGTCTCGGTGTTGCATCATTTGCGTTGTGTGAAAAAAACTAAAGTTTTTAGCTAACGATGTTTCGCTTTAGTTTAGTGCTGAAGGGGAAGGAGAATCGGAGATGTGAAACTATCTTGGATGGTACCGAGTCCAGGGAGGAACACGTGTGAGCTGGAACAAGCAGTGTCTGGATGGGCGAAGGACGGGGGGGTAACACACTCGGTGGAGTGTTGTTGTTGGGTCGTATGCAGCGGGATATTGATGAAAGCTATGGATGTAGCCGGCGCTCAAAATTATTTAAATTTATATGATGTGCTGTGTCCGTAGTGAGAGGACTACAGGTAGCTGCGGTGGAGTGTGTTTGATGGTCATTTCACGCTTTATTTATGACGATGTGTAATTGTAGGTATTGAGACGTATCAGTGAAGCTAATCGTTTAGCTATATATATGACAGCTTGATAACAGTGTTTTATCTGATACACGCTTGAGCATTTCAAGTGGGTAGGCTAATGTAGCATTAAGATCATATGAAATAATATTTAAAACCACGAAAATCCATTTAAAAACCACGGGTTTGGCCGTGTGCTGGGTAAAAAGTAACTTCATTACCTTAGCAATAAACGCTCGCTAGGCTACAATTCACACCAAATAAGGGTGTGGCTACTTACAATATACTAATTTCAAAAATAATATATACATAATAACCAAAACGAGCTCATTTAAATTAAACTTCTATTCAATAAATAATTACACGGAGATCAGGGAAGAAAAATTAAATAAGGTTGATATTAAGGAGAGTAAAGTTTGCGATGCTAAGGGGGACAAGACGGAGGTCGGGAAAAGGGCATTACATGAAGCCGGGCTATACGGAAGTAGGAAGTGGAGTTTGTGGCGAGGGCATTCGATCCTGAAAAATAAGGTTTACTGTCGGTTACAAGATGTTATCTTAATGGCGGTTGCTGAATAATGAGGACGTAACAGATTTTTCGCAAATTCTAGGGAGACAGACATTTCATGCTTAGTATAATAGTTAGGGCGGGGATATGAGGTTTAGGGTGTTGTGTTGCATTGATTTTGAGGTCAAATATTAACACAAAAAAGTATAATCAAAACGATTGAAATGTAGTTCAGACTTCAACATTTTCCATCAGCTCAAGTATGAAATAAAATATGATGCTTATAGATCACGCAGCTAGCAGCAGAGGCAGCGATCTTACTTGTTGAGGAACATCAGATAAATTCGGATGGGAGATAGGCGTTACAGGGACTTAGTTTCTCCCATAAAAAGTGTTATTTCTCTCGTCACTATACACAAATAAAAAGAATTACCAATGTGTTCATTTTAATCTGGGGATAAGAAGTGAATGGTGTTGTTGCCAACTCTGTGTCACCAACATGATACTCACTCTCTCATTCATGAGTAAAAATATAAAACGTCAGTGAATAAGGATTGAATTTGGTGCTCGTTTTACACCACCTCGTAAACTTTTAAAATATATTAATATTTATATAACTTTTGATGATGGTTACGTCGTCTTAAAGGATGAATGAACTCTGTCCTGGTGAGGGTGGGATCGCCTTCATGGATAAACAGTTCGAGGCCGGAAGGTGAGGACAAAACACACAATATCGCAGATGCTTTCACGTTAATGTCATTCTTTAGTTTCGGTTAAAAAATGCGATGTCGAGGTGACACACTAATGTGGTTTAGCGCCATATGGCAGAAGCAGCTAAGACACCAAGCAACATGCAAGTTTCTGTAGAGGAGATAGAGGGAGAGTAACGCACGACCAAAGTATTACATCTCCGTTTATGATAGAAAATGTGATAACAGTAACACGAATGACATATGATCCTTGGTTGATTAATATCTTCTAGATTCATGTGGTTATAAACACAGGATGGAACTGTACATTTTAATCTGATGTGAGCTTGTTTGTAATAAAGAAAGATTGACGGTTGGACTGGAATTGGGTAACAAACTGTAAGTCCAATGGAATTTTAAATTTGGTTTTAAATGACTATGTTGATATGCTAGTTTCGGTAGGAGGATAGTATGATGAGGAAATGATGATTGACTAAGGTGATGATGAGATCAGTGACAAACAAGGGAGATGTACACGAGAAAACATTGTATGCAACAGAGTTTACAGGATGTTACTATTCAATTTGTTAGGTATCGTAAAAACTCTGACTGCAAAACGGCAGACCTTAAGACAAACAAACTTCAATGTAGCATTCACACATATAATGCAAAAACAGAATAAAGCTTGTAATACATAATTATTAGGTAAATCATCATTCCTACCTTTCTTTTTTTAGTTCAAATGATACTTTTAAATATATTATTTTAGCCATAACATTGAGAGATTTTTTATAAAAAAAAACTCTTGAATCTTTACGTAAAACTTTTTAATATATAAACCTCATTATGAAATATATGAATGATATTGATGAATGTGAATTTCATTCTATGTTTTTAATCGGACTCTTACATGGAATAAGATTTCTTGTGCTATGATCAGAAATAAAAATCACCATTACACGGTATCAGAGAAACATTCAGGGACTATTATTTCGGTAATAAACGAGTTTGGTTTTTAAATACAAAGCCTCTATTTCAGCAAACGCACAGACAGTCATTAAAGTGTCTACAAATAATCAGTGCAATAAAGTAATTATTCACACTGGCTGTATTGTCAGCAACAAAAACCAATTAGAGAAATATGTCCACATACAGTAACAAATACAGATAAAATAGTCTACTGGTAAAAGTACTAGAAAATGAAATAAGCAATTTCTGCTCAGTCCGTGCATGTAAAGTCCTAAATTGCATCTAAAATGCTCACTGTTGTTGATCAATCATCCTTCTCGTTTGCATTCATGGCTATGAAACTAAATCACGTTGTTGTTATTCAGTTACAAGGTTGATAGTACTTCTATCTTTATCTTTATGTTCATGAAGTTTAGTATCGTGTTATTTCCGCTGACTTCATGTGTGTTGGATGCAGCATTGAAGTCATGTGAAAGTTGACATTTCCCCAATACTATGAGAAGGGTGTGATGAATAGAAATAAAAGAAGCAACAACTGTGGCAATAGGTTATTATAATCTTTATTCCCATTTTCACAAAATTTCATGAATGATAACCTATTTTTCTAAAAAGATAGTTGTTAAAATGAGTTTTCCGGACTAAAAGATTTTGATTATGAATTAAAAACATATAGACGGCTTTAGTGTAATGCTGTGAAGCTCGAGCGAACATGTGTTTATATAGCTGTAGAATTTTAGCAACGAATCACCTTTGATGAATTTATCTATTATCTACTATTTCTATCTTTATTATCTATCTATTATCTATTATTATTATCTATTAATTAATATTTATCTATCTATTTTATGGAGTCTTTATATTAAACAAAGGTGGTTTTAGTTATAACTTATGTATACCAATAAAACTTCTGTCTTCAGATAAAACGCATATCATCGAACAAGTGGTGCAACAAAAAAACCTAAGAACAAATAGTAATGTACTAAGTGTGGGAGTTAATTTCATTCTGTTGAGGTCCTCTGCTGAAAAAGGGCCCATTAGTCGTGTACAGGAAACTTCTTATATCTGGAACGGAAATAAAAAGAGTAACATGTACAAAGCAATACCAAGAGTGACACACTAAACAAAACATAAAACTAATAAGCGTTATAAAGCATAGAAAAAAAAACAACTCCAGTGCGTGCATGTTCTGCTAGATGACCCAGCCAAAATGGAGTGGTAAGCAATAAGAGAAGGAAATTGCCACAAAGGATGACAGAACATACATTAAAACACTGCTTATGGAATATAGATACCGGCACATGAAACAACAAACACAACAACAAACAACCCAACAAACAACACAAACAAAACAACAACGAGAGAAGTACCTAAGATACCAGAAAGTACTATCTCTTGAGTCCACTCATCAGTTCCTTTGGTGAATTGTTTGTTCCTGTGGTCCACATTGCTTGAATTTGACCATTACACATCAACATCACATGTAGCAGAGGACACGATTAATACATGTTTACATCATTAATTCAGAGTGAAAATGGTATCAACTGTATAAGAGGTGGAGTGGGGGGAGCAGAGGGACGCGGTGTTTGCCGGTAAATTAAATTAATATGGCGAGCAAGCGAAACTTCCGTTAACATCCGTTAGCCATAGTGCTCACGGCTTAGCTGTTAAGAGCTACAGTTAAGTATTAGCCGATGTAAATGAGTTCAATTGATACGTTAGAAGTGTAAAGTAATAAAATGATACTATGAATTTCATCTCAACTGGGAACGCAACGAGCAAAATGTTGACATCCTTCAAAAGAACGCAAAACGCGCTCAGCAAGCGAACATACCGATGTTCAGCAAAGAGTCACAAGGGAATTGGGTAAGGTTTCAAACTGTGCTGGCAGGTATGTTAATAAGGGAGGCACAGGATGTATACCACTCTAGGGTGAATGACTTCTTTTTGTTCATGTATTGAATGGATGAATTTAATTAAATATTGATGTTAAAAAAAAAAATCCTTTTTTTGTTCATCTTTGATATATTAGAAGGTACAGTAATGATATAAGATTATTTTGCTCCACAATCCAAAATGTATGAGCCAAAACGATCAACGTGAAGGGTTGGGCAGCTTGTGTCGTGTTATTATTTACCTATAGAAAACCGATTACTATTCCTATAGTAGACCGTAAATAAACACAAAACTCAGAATGTAGGTTCTATTGTTTTTTTGTTTATTGCTAGGGTTTTAGAGTCGGTTATAGACATTTTGTCGGCATTAATTTATAGACTTTTTGTAGTTCTTGATTGTCTTTGTCTTTTATTAATTGAACTAGGATTATTATTGATTCCTTGACTTTACATTTTTTTTAGATTCAGAATCATGAGAAGCTCATGAATTAGGCTACGGTTTAATGTGCGTAAGCTTCATACAGGATCTATTATGCTAACTCTTAGATCCATGAGATCGGATATCATGGAATCTGCTCACAAATATACAGTTTGGTATTACCGGAATGTAGTTTTATTAAAGGAAAACTATTTACTCTTTTCTTGTTTTAGTTCAAATGATTTAGTAGGGTGGGGGGTTTATATTAAAGGATCATTAACGCAAATCCAATTTATTAATTCGGCATAGATGGGGAGCAGTGGGGAGATATCGATATAACAAGTGGGTAATTTATTAGACTTTTAGCTTAGTTCTTGATTTTCTTTGTCTTTGAGCCTAATTGACTAGGATTTATTTATTGCTTGAGTCTATGGGTTAGTGTGTGGTGAGTGTGTTTGTGGGTGTGTCAATCGGGGAGGGTCAGGTGGGTTGGCAGTACAAGATAGTAAAATAAGAGTTCTCATGGGATGAATGAATGAGAGGGTGAAGGGGGGAAGGTCTTATTTATGATGACGTAATTACATGTTTTTTGGCTGTTTTTAGGTTATGTGGGGTTGTTTCTGATTTTTTTTTAGGTTATAAATTTTTTAAAACAATTGGTGTTAGTTTTTATTGTTGAAGCGCGTTGGACAAGTAACAACACTTCCTCGTTAGTTTCGGGAATTATTATATAGTCGTAAAGATTGATTGACTATAAATTTTTTCTTTAGTGATGAAAAAACCATAGGGTTACTTTTAGTTTGTAGATTGGAAACGGTTTAGTATTTTGTTCTTATCACGATTGTGTGAACACAAGGAGGAGCGGAGGGCGGAAGAATTGTTAAATAAAAGAGATTTTACTCAGAGAATTTCATAAATCTGTTTTTTTGTAAGTTGTTGTGGGTTTGTTTTGTAGTGTTGATAAGTGAACAAAAGAAAAATTTATTGTGTGTATGTGTGAATATAGGGCTATGTTTAGTCTCTCGTTGACAGGGTAAACGGGTCTAGAAATGAGAAGGGGTAACTAAAAGAACAATGAGGCAAGGGTTACGGCAAAGAAACAGTAACAATTTACTTTATTTTTTTTTAAGTTGAGTCTCAAGGTATGCAACAAACATTGTGAGCTGGAGTCTCGAGAAAGCATTGTTCATGTTTACAATATATAAGTGTTTAGTATTTATATAAAAATAAAAATAAAAATAACATAAGATATATGATAAGTAGCTAAAATGGAAAAAGTCAGTAGAAAAGAACAAC
The DNA here is from genome assembly GCF_045865225.1 of Trachurus japonicus. Lineage (NCBI taxonomy): Eukaryota > Metazoa > Chordata > Actinopteri > Carangiformes > Carangidae > Trachurus > Trachurus japonicus. The sequence continues at coordinate 34,342 of NW_028221093.1, read as the reverse complement.
AAAAAAAGTTAATGATAAAGCATATGTAAAATAAGACAGTTTTAAATGATTCTGTGGTAATAAAGGTTAATAAAAATAAAACATAGAAAATGTTACATTTGGTTGACATACGTATTTTCTATTAGTTTTAAGTTGTGAATGAAGGAAATGGGACTTTTTGATTGATTGAATATTTACCTCATAAAGTTTTTGAGTTTTGATAAAATAGAAAAGAGAAATTATAAGTCAGTATCGAAGTAGGGTTGTTGGCTTAAAATAATTGAATAATTATTTCCTTAGGGGATTCCACATAAAGCGAAAACAAATGTACATTTGCTTGATAATTATGTACTTAATTATAGGTTATTTTGAAAAAATGGAAAGTGGTGACCTGGAAAAACTTTGTTTCTTACAAAAAAAATGTAAAAATTAGTAGACTCCTGCAACCATGTGCTAGTTTTGTATAGGAAAAACAGTAAACAAGGTTATAGGTCTGTAGTTTGGGTTAGATTGGTAATGTGGCTTTATAGTAGGTTGAGATCATTGAAAAGTAAAAGTCATAATGCAAAAATTATCTAAAAGTAAAACCGAATACTATGTTACAATTCATTTATGTTTTGATGTATTAAATTAAAGAGAGTAAGTGATATTTTTGAGTATATAAGTTTAAAATAGTTTATCTTGCCGAATATAGGTAACTAGAGTGTTTGCTTATCGTTGAACAGGGGTTGTCAGTCACTGTGGCTTGTTGAGCGCGGAGAAAACTGTTAATGTCTCCTTAAGTTGTTCAATGAGGAGAGGCAGGAAGCGGGTGTGGTGTGTGCAGCAAGGGGTGAATGCGGTGTGAGAAGAGGAGAGGATGTTATGGTGGTTCAAGGAATGTACATGTGTTTTTTTTTTTGACTGTGGAAGATGTACCAGTTCGATTTGTGGTTCGGGTTCAGGAAGCAGTTAGCTGGGTTTATCGAGATTCGGTACAACGGTAGGACAACCGAGTGGATTGTTGCTGGCCGTAACAAGTGTAAGTTGTGCATTGCAGTGTTATTTTGTTTCAAAAGTCAGCCTGGACGCAGATTAGAAGAAGGATGCTTTATTTGTTTCAGTAAGTGTTGAAAAAAATGTAAGGAAATGAAAAATGTTATAATATTTAAAATAGTAAAATACAGTATTACAAATTGATGTATAAAGTATTACCTCGACCTTTTTCATGCAAATTTGTCTGACTTTGTCTCTGATGGTATGTCTGTGGTCAAATTTGTTTTTTTAAGTGTTTGGGGAAAGATTTTGTAAATTGAAGTGTGCTGAGGGAGATTATACCGTTGTGGTGATGGAGTTTTTAGGAGGTGAGCTGGTTGAGATGAAGTTGAGTAGCCGGTGTTCAGGACTTCGTGGTCTGTTTTTTTGTTTTTATTTTTAGTTGTAGATTGATGAACACAACACAGTGGACTGGAGGAAGATTTTAGCGGTGTTTTGGATGAAAGTTGGGAGGTAAGGCAACTGTGGGGGCTGAAGATGTTTGCAAATACCGTTGTAAAGAATCTTTGATAAAAAGGGAGACATGAAATATTTGTGTTTGTGAGGAATCTATATTTTTAAACTATTCGAAGTCTGCAGACGTTATGATATTAAAAATTTATTAGTTATTATATAGCCAAAAAAAAAAGAAAAAAAGAATTTTTCAAAGTACAAACAAAAAAATGTAGGTATGAATACACGAAAAATATTAAGAATATAGCATATTTTCCATTATGCATTGAAAACAAAACAGCTAACATATTCAAGCAAACACCTATCAGTTCCTTAACATCTCTGTGTGTGAAATAAAAATTAAATTTTATCAGTAGAAACTTAGGATTTTCAAATATTTAAAGCAAATAATTATTATTTTCATTAGATGAATTTTGGGACATGGTTGATAGAACAATATGAGAATGTGAGCAATGTGTTTAAGAAAAGAGTGAATTTATTGATGGGGGAAGGGGAATATATTAAAGGTGTAAATAAAAAATTTAAATTCAATTTTTATTTTGATATAGAATTGAAAGAGAGAAACTTGGTGTGTCACTAATAAAATGTAATTTCTTTTTATTACATAAGTTGTTGATTTTTCTAACTCAGTTTAGTCTTTAAATACTAATTGGTTTTTTGCTCTTTTTGTTTTTGAGTTGACAAAGTTTTTTTAACTCTTATTTTTGTTTTGCTTTTGTTGGTTTAAAAGTTTTTGATTTTTTATTTTCATCAAATGTTCAACTACGTTCTATGTTTTTCTTTAATTTGATTATATAGCAAAGTTTTTATATTTATTATTACTATTCTATTATCTTATTTATTTGTACTTGCTTTTTTATGCTTTTAAAGAGGGGATGGTGGGGACCTTCTGTGTAGTCTGTGTTTGTGTTTTTTTGTGTATTTATTGTGAATGATATTGTTGTTTTATTTGTATGACGGCAAAGATGAATATCCGGCGTGGAATAAAGATATTCATTAATTTATTTTTTTTTGAAATCATTGATTTCCGTATTTTGGCTCGATATATTTATTTTTTATTTTAGTTCTTAGTATGGTGTATTTTTAACTGTTTTTTGGTTTTTCTGTTCTTTTTCATTGAGTCATTAATTTTTTTGTTTTTTCTTCTTTTGCTTTCTCTCTAAGGAGTTTTATGATAATTTTTTATATTTTTTTGTTAATATAGGACTGATGGCAATTGTTTTTTTCGTTCATTTCTAGTGTTTTCTTTATATGTTGTTTCAATTTTCTAGCTTTTAGTTGATAGTTTTTACTTTGACTAGAATTGTAGATTTTTAAATGTAGAATTTTCTGTAATAATTTATATTTATATTTTTATTCAAATTTTAATTTTTGTTAAGCTCTTTAGTTGTTTTCTTTTTTTTAGTTATTTTTTTTTTTTTTTTTTTTGCTAGATGTTTGACATTTTGTTACATTTCTGCATTTGTACTGTTTTATTCAGTATTTTCTTGTGATTCTTTTCTTTTTTTTAAAATCTCTAACTAATTTTGTATGGTGTTGGTTTGGGAGGTTCATTTGTGTAGTATTTTGCATTTTTTATCCTGCACCTGGTAAGTTAGTGATTGTACACGGTTTTATGGATTATTATTATTGAAAAATGGTATTGTCCAGTAGAATGAGTTTTTTGAAAAGTGTAAATATTTGTATTCTGGAAAGAGAATCTGGAATGTTTTGTGAATAATGCTATGAAATAGTTGATTTTCCCAAAAAACTTTTGATCAGCTCCAAGTTTTTTTCATTGTAAAGGTCTGGGGCATTCCAGTAGAAGACTGAGGTCGGGCAAATGAGTGCATTTAAAGTCTCTTGTTTGTCATGAAGCGTTGTGTAAAAGGGGGTGGTGAAAAAAAGGTCGTTATTTTTCCGCATGGGTTTTTTCAAAAAACTTGGTGATAAATGAATGCGCATCTATGAATACAAATTCTTTGGTAAAATGGTGTTTCAGTTGCATTTCGTTGAGTGAAAGAACTCTGAGAGGTTCTGTTGTTATGATTCTTTATGTATTTTGTTTATTTGAAGTTCAGAGAGTCTTGTAACTTCTATATGAGTGGTGAAAAGTTTAGTGAACGCATTGGATTTCGCACATCATCTTGTCCAGTTTACAGACAGGGATTTGGTTTGTATGATGTTGGACAAAAAAGTTTCTAAGCTTGAAGATAGTTTGGAGTTTTTGGTTTTTGAAAAGATACAAAGTGGCGGTGTGGGATGATACTGTGAAACAGGTATGAAGAAGTCATTTGATCTAGTGATGTTTTGGATGGTTTCTATTCTATGTATCATAGTGAGGGGGGACACAGGTAGGCGGTGCAAGATGGACGCTCGGATCCAGAGGGAGTATAACTGAGTGATTTCATCACTTTTGAGGTTTTCATTCAAAGTCGGAGTCAAAGGGAAACCGGAGTCCACATCTGATGTTTAAAACATTTGATGAGTGGTAGGAAGAATGAAAGTAGTTGCTAAAATGGTCAGCTGTGCATATTTCCTGTTTTAAACAGAGAACTGTTTAGAGCGGATTAAGGGTCAGATTCTTCAGTGAAGGTCAGGAGGACTTATTAGCTTACATGGTCTTAAACTTTCATAGCTGATTTATGGTATTTTCAAACCTGTTGTAGTGTATTCTACGTAGAAGAGTTGATGAAAACGGATTGTGATCATATCTTCTCTGTTCTGTGCATGCGAGTTTAAAGCATCTTGACCAAAATAAATTGCTGAATAGAGGTTTTTTCTATTCATTGAGTGATTTGAAGGTTCAAACAGAGAGACGATTTGGTAGGTGAAAAGAGTCATTTATCTTCTTATAATGCTTAAGGGACGTAGAAATGGTTGGAGTTTTCAACTGTGATGGTTTTCGTATTCTTTAGTCGCCTAGATTTTGGGGTTGACTTTGACAACATCTACAAGTTTGCTGAGTGAAGAAATTGAGGAGTGTTTTCTATTTTTTATTTTACCATTCTTTGATTCAGATATCTGAATGAAAAAAACGCATCAAAGTTGGAAATAAAATGAACAATTGAAAGTTCAATTCTCATATAATGTAACCAAATGTTACAAAGGGGGATTTACACATTATTAATGTATAAATGATAAGTTAATTTTGTAATATGGAAGATGTATGTCGTACTCCAATTTAGGTTTTTTATTATAAAAAAAAAAAAAAATTTAGTCCGTTATTATGGTTTTTCTTATTTACAAACATACATTATGATTCACAGAAAATATGTCAGTAGATTGTGTTGTGTTGTGAATTATCATGTTTTTATGGATAATAAGATGTAAATACATCCAAGGTTGGGTTTTTGTACATTCATGAGAGTTTTCCTGTAAAGAACGTCTGTCAAGTACACAGGTGTTCTGTTTCAATGATTATAAATAAAGTTGTAATTACTGAGGTGCTTGTCTGATTACGAAGGTATATTTCGGCGCAAGTTACTTTTTTTTTTCGGTTATCTGATCTGTTAAAATGGTGATGCTCTCCAAATAAGTCGAGTCCATAGATTTTTTTACAAATTTTATTATTCTTGTTTACAGTGTGGAAGTTCGCGTTTCGTTAAGTATTGTTTCTAAGATTGTTATGTGTTTATGGTGGCTGGTGTGTCGTTTCATGAAAAAATTCTCTTTGGGTGTTGTTATAGTATAAGTGAATGAAAAATGATTGATATGAAGAGTAGGGATTGGCGTATTTGTGTTCAGTGAAGTTTGGGTGTAGAAAGCAGACACATGATGTTCAGGATAGGAGATCACAAGTTTTATAAATTGTAGTTTGTTTGAGATGTTTGAATTAGCGATTGGTTAGTAGATGAGGAATTTTTTTTTTTCTTATGTTTGAAACGTTGGATTCTAGTGTTGACTTGGGTTTTCAGTTGAGTTCACTGAATTTAGACAAGCTGTTCGAGGAAATCGTAGAAGAAGAGCAAACGCAAAATTAATTCTGTAATGGCAGCACCAAAAGCTTTTTTAAATAGTAGCACTGTGTGTCTGTAAAGTTATTACTATGGATTGTAATGTTAAAAGTACCTTGTGAGTGTCTTTTTATTTTTTTATTTTTAAGAGTTAAACTTTATTTGTGTACGAATCAAGAGGATTTGAATTAATGTTTAACTATTATCTATTTTCTATCTTAAATGTTAGTACTTTGATGTTTCATTATATGGTAATCACTCTCAAACAGTTTGTAATTTTTTCTCTCAATTAATTGATGAGATATGTTGGATTACGAATGACAAAAATACAGAAATCATTCAGACAATGAGGCTCACATTTGAGACCAACACAAAAGTCAGTTAGTTTGATACTGTCAGGTTGGAGGTCAGGAAAGTGTGAGGCTTACGAGGGTCCGATTTTTTTACTCTAAGCGATATGAACATAGGAAGCTTCCAAGTTTCTATTTTTTCTGTAAATTGTAGAATTATATTACATCAGTATGGGAAAAATGGCATGTGAAGATTCTTAACTAAGAGTATGATATTACTAATGAGTTTAAATAATGACGAGCATAGTAAAAGGGATTCTTTCATTTCCGATAAGATGATTTATGAGTTTAACTACAGTAGGGGGATGTGTAGGGTGTGCTGGTTTAGGGGATTAATTTATAGGTCACAACAAAAAATAAACTAAAAACAACTATTAATTCAGCTTAGTGAGAAGTGATGTTTATAGGGTAATCTCGTGATGGTTCATTGGGTTTTGGTTTGCAGATTATTTGTAGAATTATTATGAGGTTGTTGTGTGGTTAGACTATGAAAGGGAGTATAACTAATATGGGGAAATTTTTGTAGGTATCAGATTGATTAGGAGAGTTTAAGGGTCTAGTACATATTTTAATTATGTTGTTCTGTGTAAGGGGATAATTCTACTTGGTCTGTTGTTGTTGTTGTTGAGAGGAGATTATCGTTATACAGGATAAAAATGGGTGAATTAAAAATGTATGTATTTGGACAAAGTTGTAGTATAGGGATCTTTACTGGAGCGTTTCCATAGATGGTTTTTTTTGTGACAGATTGTAAATGAAATTTTGACGTTGATTTAAAAATTAGCAAGACAAACAAGTGAAAATTGAGAGATATAGAACAAATTTAGCAAATTGAATCGAATCTTGATTTTTATTTTGATTTTCGTGGATATGTAGGTGAAATAAATTAATCTCCAGAAGCGAGAGAGCTGACGATCTTGACTGTGAGTAAAATCATGGATAATAGTTTTGTGGAATTGAACACAATTCTTTATATGCTTTCAGTATTATAAACACAATTCTGTAATATAATACTGTTAGTTCGATTACGATTAGTTTTCATGATGAGGATGGAAAATAAAGATGGTGAGCTACATTAGGTTAACATGTGAAATAACTAATGAAACATTTAATTGTTATTTTATATCATTAGTAAGAGAATTGTCATTGGAACGAGAGCGTTTGCTGACTGTGAGTGAGTAAACTGAAGAAGTGTTTGGTGTTTGTTAAGATTTTGGAAGTAATTTTTCTTTATCTTTGCTAACTGTTTTTGTTTCGTAATTCCCGCTGTATTGATGAGTTAAGGAAGCGAGAGAAAAATGTAGCAACGTTTTTGAGAGTGTTATGTACTGAAAGTACATCAAAGTAAAAATTTAGAGCTAGGATTAGATAATATTCCATGAGGTATAATGGCATCTTTAATTTTACACAATTAAAATGGTTAAACTGTAAAAAAAAAAAAAGAGAAGAAAGAAAACAGAGGTGATTAAAAATATGTATAGGTATTTAAGTGAGTTATGTAAACATTGATATTAAAAAGTTTTGTGGTGCCTTGAACAGAATTCTTTTCTTTTTTTAGTGTTGGTGAGGGTTGTTGTGGGGCCAGTTGTTGAGAGCGAGTCAGTTTGGGGTAACTATTATGAGAGAGACAAGTTAACATGAGGGGAACAGATGTAGTCAGGAGTCGTGGACTGTGGAAGGAGAAGAAATGTTATAAATCCGTTGTGGATTAATAAATTTGAGAACAATGGAGGTATATAAAGGACTGTTGTGGATTTGATCTGGAATATGTGTTTGCTGGTTTACCGTCAAGCTTATGAGGAAACGATGAGTTGAGAGTCGTGAGGTTTTCAGTGATATATTTGATTCTTATGTCTGATATAAAGAGAGGGGTTAGGAGGGAAATAATGCCCCATAATTAAACATGAAGGATGTTAGCAACGATATTGAGAGGTCATCGAAATAGTGTTCAAGAATGGCAGAATTCTTGAGCAAAAAATGGAATAGTGGCTGTGATGTTTTTGAGGATTATATAAGTTAATATGTGAAGGATAAACTAAACAATGAGGAAGTCGCAGTGGGTTCCAATACGGTAAAGTGAGACTTCAGCTAAATCACTTTTATATAAATCATTGGAAACGTATAGTTGTAATGAATTAATTTTATGCCTGCGGTGAAAATTAGTGATGAAAGATAACATTTATTCTTCATGTTATTAATTCAGGTAAACAAGTAAATACACCAAAACTGAGCTCTCCTGTTAACGTATGTTTATCTGTGGATAGTCAGTATGTTCTAGAAAAGTAACTGAAAAGGATCCTATACTGACTGAGTTTATTATTTTTACAAAAAGGAAACCGTAATGGTAGTTGTGACATAAATTTTATATTTGATTCACTTAGGAGGGATATCTGTTATTTATAGTAAGATGTAATGTGAAAATCCTCTTGTTGTGTCACTAATAGTGGGTAAGATACTGTGATGATGAGATTGACAATGTGATTGTTTATTGAATAACTGCTTCGTATATTAATGGAGATGATGGGTTGCATATTGTGTATACAGAGGGAAAACGCAAATACCAAATGTAGCTACTTATAGATTATTTCCCATTACCCACAAAGTAATTGAGGTAAAAGGAGATTGGAGAGGACCGAATTGTAGAAAATATAATGTTCCGTAGTTGAGAGATTGATGGAAGAGATGAAGAATGTGAGGATTTGGTTTGGACCAAATGTTAGAGTTATGGTGAGTACAACGTTATGAAGAAACGAAAAATGAGTTTAGGATTCTTTTTGGTAAGATGTTTTAACTACGATGTCATAAAAGCGAATTGATTAGATCTCTTGTCTATGCATAAGGACTCTATGAGGAAGTACCAAATGTATTTGAAAATGAATTTGATGGAGGAAGATTAAGAATGTGGAAGACAAGAGGTGAACTTTGATTCTGTCGAGTTGGATGAAAACAGTAAATGGGATTTGAGTGGGGTAGAGGAGCGGGGAAGATTAGCGAGAGGCATTTTAGGTAGACAGAGCTTATAAGTTCAAAAAAGAGTGTGTAACAACGGAGCTGTTTGTGGAGTAGGTTTCGGTGGATTACGATTGTTGGAAAAATAGGGCCAGAGATTGCGGAATCTACGGTGTCTAAATTTGTCTGAGGGGGTCCTGGTTTTGGTCTACTGTGTGTCTCATGATGAGGACAAGGAGAGTTAGGAACACTAGAACTTCAGTGTAGGAGTTATGATTTTGATATGTTAAGTGGAGTGATACACCGCTCGTGTTGTTAACTTTGTCAGAGAAACAAGACTCAGGAATCTGTCAGAGTGTGGAGGACGATTGTTGTTGTAAATAGGACAAAGAGATCCTGAGTGTTGGCATGTGGACAAGATGAGTGATGGGAGATCCTGATGCTTCACAAAGGACTGTTCACGGGATCAGATAGAGATGGTTACTAAGATCATGGTGATTAGGACAGTGAAAAGAAGAGTGGGCACGAAGATGAGTATGAATAGGAGAGAGTTAGATGGTTTGGTTGGTGGCCTGGAGGGAAGAGTGCATGGAAATTTTAGGAAAGATGTTTTAATTCTACTGGGTACATTTGTCACAAGTTTTGTGAAAAGGGTTGCGAGACTTAAGGACGATGTTGTTGTGGTGAATCGGATGTTTGACAATTGTAATGCGATATTTCAAGAGGAGTTTGAATGATAGCCTGTGGTCTGGCTCTGTCTTCTTATGGTGATGGAGCAGGCGCTTTAGGTGGAAAAAGATTGTGAGTGATCAAGCTGTTTTTTGGGAGAAAGTCACTGATTTCATCTTCTTATATTAAAGGAGGAGAGGATTTAAGATTCAGTCATTCAGTAATAATAGATGATTGTGCGATTTGTAAACAAAATCATTTGATGAGGAGGCAGTAATTTGTTAAAAAAAAACAAGAAAAAGTTACAGACTGAATGTTGACTGGTTGATGGATGGATAAGGAAAAATGGGAGTAATATACCAAATGAATGTAAGCTGCGAGGAGATACAAATGAGTTTGGAGGATTTTAAAGGAAAGAAGACGAAATTGGCAGGAGAAGGAGGATTAACCGAAAGATGTAGAAACACATGAGAAATGGAAAAAAACAAAGGTAGACTAAGCAAGAGGAAGGAGGACGGAGATGTCGAAAATGAGGACCGAAGAAACTCAAAGAGCATAACCACCGAAAACGGCAGAGATTCGCTGCGCTCAATCGATTGAGCGAAGGATGGAGTGGTACAGCCATAACAAGTGCGGAACGACACGCTACAACCGAGTCACAGTAAGAAAATGATGCAGTGTGGAAAGAGAGATGAAGGAAGAGAAAAACACACTTAGTGTGGAGAAAGAAGAAGATTGGGAGATGACGAAAAATGGAGGGCAACCTTCTTGGGCAGAAAAGAGAGGTAGAAAGGAGAAGAAAAATTCACAAAAAAAACTAAGATGGAGTATGAGAAGAAAGGAGGAGAGAAACGACCAACAGAATAAAGAGGATCCGTGAGAAAAGAAAGGAAGAAATTCAGAGAAAAACAGTTACAACTCGGGACCATAGAGAGACTGGGATAATAAAAAAAATATGAGTCGGAGGCAGAAGAAGAGGAACATTCATGAGTACCAAAAAAATTGACTTGAATTTGAATATTTATGTATGCGTGGGAAATTTTATGGTAAGATAAAAAGAATAGTAGTATTATAGGGGGTACCCAAGAACACACAAGGAAGGGAAACAGAGTTGCATATGGTTTTTCAGAAGCATAAAAGCTAGGTGGAGCAAAAAAAATAAGAGTAAAATCAGTAGTATGAATAATGAAATGAAAAAGGACTTTAGCTAGTATAATGAAGAAATTAGAGAAAAACAGAGAATTGTTGAAGAAGTTGATGAACGATACAAAAATAAGAAAAAGTTTGAGGAAAAGAAGAAAAGAAGGACGGGAATGAGAGAGTTAGAACTAATTTTCCAATAAAACAAAGAGATAGAAGAAACCAATGCTGAATTACAGAAAAACATGCGGAAGAAATCAACCCCTTGAAGAAGGATATGTGAGGAAAGCGGAGATGCTGTAAGCATTTTATGAGAGGTGACAAAAACAGAGGGATATTCTTTTAATTTTAGTATCAAATAAAGATTGAATTAAATGTTTTATAGTAAATTAGTATATTTTCATCTATATTTATGGTTTTACAATAAGATTTATTAATATTGTTGTCAACGTGTCAAAAGTACAGCTAATGAGAAATAATGTCGTTAGTTAGCTTTAAATGAGTTTGAAAATGCCGTTATTTAGCTTAGGGAGTAAAATGTCGATTTATATTGTGAAAGAGAGTTAAAGGGTGTGATGAGTTTTGTGTGCTTTAGTGGAAATTTATTGTGTTTTGTTTTTAATTCAAACAGTTGTTATATGTTCCTTTCTACCTTAAAATTATGTTTCTTTTTATTATAGTAATTTTTTATATATTATTGGAAAGAGGGAATTTATTTATGTTTTATATTTTGAGTATCTATATAATGAATACTTGTTGTAATAGTCACTTGTAAGGGAATATTGAGGTGATTTGATAGTGTGAGGAAGACGTGTTGGGATCTAATAACGAGAAGTTTTTTTCATTGTCTCCCCTAGTCCTAAGAAGTTTTAGGCAGGTTATTGAATAATTTAGCAGACAGTTTTAAACCAAATTTCTAAAAGACATTACATTTGTAATTTCAGCTGTGTGTGTTGTGATTAAGCTACACAATAAGAAAGAAAACAATCATGAAAGATGCGTGAGCCAGCTGGTTAAACCTTTTTGCAGGGGCTTAGCTCCTAAAAAATCAACACAAAGGTATGGATTTCCGTAACTTAATAAAGAATTTTCGAACATGGAAAAAGACATGTTGACAGAGACAGAATAGCGGAGAGGGTAGACAAGAAAGTTCTGGGTCATTTCGGGAGGAGAAATTATTAAACTGTTGTAGATAAGTATATGTACGTCTTGGTTCGAAATATTAATAATGTTTAGTTTTAAATTTTTTGGAGTACTTAAAGCAGAAGACGATCGGTGATTTGTCTAATGTGCGTTAGAGGCTTGAAAGTAAATAAGAAAATTCCAATATACTTTGTAGGTTAGGAAACCTTGTGTTTTTGATGTATATCGGAGACACGTAATCAGGCCGAACTTTGCCGTGAATGTACAGCTTAATGGTCGTTAAGGTCGGAAACAGAGTGGATTTGCTTGAAGCCATAAAGTTGTCTCGTTCAGCATTCACGGGTCCAGGGGACCCAGTGATGGTTTTTTCATTGGATAAAACTGTTGGATCGATCATTTATTTGTAGAGAGATAGAGAGCTGGAAGGCGTGTATTCGACACATTATGTAGGTTCGTGATTTACGGAGATATATATTTACGATTATTTACCAAAATATATAACCTTTCTTAAGTTAAAATGCTGAACAACAGCGGTGTTTTGTATACGCTAGTGATGTATGATTTTATATTCGATGTTTTTGATTAAGATATTTATTGAACGAATGCAAAATAGAATAAAGCATTGAAATTTAGAATCAACTGAGTGTTAATTGTTTTTTGTAATTTTGTATAGGAAAAATAGCATTTTTTGAGGATGTTATCTTTGTAATGGTGAGTTGTAAACGTATACAGTTTTTGTTACATGGGTGATCGAGTTTCTATGAATACCTATAAATGCGGCCTGTGAGGGGAATATGGTTTGATGTCAGTGAGAATTTTTCAATTTGTATTTCTGTTCATGTGAACATAATGTGCAATGAACTTTGTATGTCTACAAATAATAAATTTTTTTTTTGTTTTTTTTTTTAATAGTTGATTATGATTATGTATATATTTTTTTTATCGAATAAGCAGCTTTTGGGGTGACCATACTTCAATCAATAGAAGTAGTTGATAGTTGCAGATTCAAAGATATTAGAACTCTTATTCCGACAAATGTGGAATTTAAATTTTTATTATATTACACTATATATACGGGAATAATTAGAACAGATTATATATATTGTGTTTGATTATGGTAGATAATATTGTTTAGTCTTTTATCTGTGTTTTGCATTTTAGTGGGAACTTTCTTTATATTTTGTTTATTGCTTATTTTTTATTTTTTTATTATAATACTAATAAATTATGTATAGTAAGTAAAAGATTGCTTTTGGGGATTAAGTTCTTGTTTTTTGATATTGAGAGTCACTTAAAAAATATAAGTTAACGGTTGGATCTTATGGTTTTGTTGCTTAGGACCTTTGCTCAAGTCTATTTAGTTTAGTTTCTTAGATGTTATGGACGTCTGTATGTGTCTAGAGGTAGGGATGTAACATTGAATTTTCAATACACAAGGTAGTAAATTGTTTTCTATTTATACATGTTCTCAGAAGCTAAAAAAAAACAAACCAAAAACAAAGATTTATGGGCCTTGAGGAACATTCTTGTATTTGGCAAGAATTCATTTCTATGTTGTGTTTGGAACTGTGTGAATGACAGATGGTAACCGCTGTTTAAACTACCACATGAGAAATTCCTAAGGTTTTTCATATAAGGAAAAATGTCAACTTCACGTTGCACTAGTTAGGGGTCTGGATGGAATTAAAGGACGGAGAAGCGATAGGAGTGGAAGTGTTGTTTTTACTTGTGGCGGCTTACAATAAAATAGTCAGAGGTTGAGTTTTAAAAGTAAATAAATCAACAAATTGACACCCCAACTCTCACATCCAAAGTGTAAATAGCTGTCGCAAATGTAAAGATTCATCACTTATTATTATCGGTGAGGAAAGTGTTTTATATGTTGGTAGGATCATGATCTCGGAGGTGACACACCACAACACAAAAAAACTGGCATCTACAAGAAGAATATAATAGTTCATTCGGTAAAGACAGAGAAATTCAAGAAGCTAGTAAAAGTAAAAGATGGCATTGTTTATATCTGATATGTACCGTCTGTCATAGTGGGAATTAAGAAATATTGGTATTTGGTTATGCTTATCTATGCTACTAAATCTGAATTTCCTGGGGAACAGAGAAAAATATGAAAAATGAGTGGTTTTTTTGCAACTTCCAAGTGTGCTAGTACTGTAAATTAATGTGGAGTATATGGCTGTTTATAATGGATTAAGATGTAGTAATAGATGTGTGAAGGGTGGTAGATGAGAGTTAAAGTTTAGTATTGCAGGTGGGTCGCTTTTGGGATTTGAAATTAGGAAAAACTGTAATTAAGGTGAATCCATTACAAAAACTGTTCACTTAGGCTAAAGACGAAGAAAACAAGGAAGTACGCTAAAAAGGTCTATAAATAGATGGCTAATGGGACATGTCTCTAGAGATTTGACTAGACGCAGAGTTCAAAAGAAAATAATAGACGTAATTGATGTTTTTGTTGGTTGTTCTTGATGATTTAGGGACTAGAGTGAATGTGGGTTTGAAGATGGTAACAATAAATGGAGGAAGGTGCTAAACTTATGTGGTCTGATTTGGGCTGGATTATTTAGTGGCTTGTGGAGCAAATTAAATCTGTGATATTAGTTTACTGTAGCTACTAATAATATGGAGTGAACAGAGAAGAGATTTTTATTTATAAAATTCTAATCTTTATTTAATATCCTATATGTATGAAGCAAGAGAAGGATGAAGTAAACTAGTTGGTAAAGTAAGTGGGCGTGGCCGCGTTGAATGAAGGTGATGGGAAAGTGTGAGCGTTAATGTCGTTGGGATTTAGTGAACTAAAAAATGGCAGTAGGTTGTGCTGTGAAGTTGTTCTTGTCGGATCTTTTGGGCTTTCAGACAGTTTGGCTGTTGTGTTCCGTGTTGAGGGTGAGTGAAAATTTATAGTAAATTTCTAAACTTAGCATTTAAGTAAAAAGTGTGAGTCATTTACTTGAAGATAGTTAAAGTAGATCTGTTAATATTAAGCTGTGGCGTATGGCTAACGATGGTAACGGGGAGAGTTTTTTGTGTATATTAATTTAAGGAAACAAGGTTTGTGTACCTCTTATTCAGGTTGATGGACTTTTTCGGTGTAATGTGTGCAGTGCATGTAGGTCTTGTGTCTTGTTACATGTTGTGTAGTTGGGTTTCTGGTCCTTAGTACTTGGACAAGGAAAGAAACATCCGACTGTAACTTGAGTGGGTGGAGTAGCGAGAGGCGTAGTTCACTGCGTGGGAGTTAATTTACTTCTTGTTTGAGTGTGTTGTGTTGTGTGTGTGTGTGGGTGTTTTGTTCTGGTGGGGGTGTGTGTGTGTTGTGTGTGTGTGTTGTGTGTGTGTGTGTTATTGTGTGTCTTTTTCTATGTATAATGATTTTTTATTCTGTTTTTTCTCCTTTTGGTGGGCAATTGTGTTTTATTGATTACCTGCGGCAGTTTCTTTGTATATCAACATATTTGTGTTGTTTTTTTTTCTTAATTGCTTTCTACGCTTTTGTTTTTTTTTGTTTGATTTTGTTTCATTTGTAGTGCTTTGTACTTTATGATTTTTAATTCCTTTCATATTAGTAGTGGTGTAGTACCACTGAGTGATTGTCTTTTGTTTCAGAGATGGGAGCTCTAACATAATGATTAGCACACAATGGGACATTACTGCATGTTGTTTTATGTTTTTGTGTGCCACATTTTTTATGAATGTGGTTTATTGAAGAAAATGAGTTATGTGTTATAGGGTCTATAATCTAAACCACATTTGGTTTATATAAGACTCGATAGATAGATAGTTAGATAGATAGTGTAGATAGTAGATGATCGATAGTGATATCAGATAGAAAGATGAAGATTGTAGATCAATTCACAACGTGATGTCTGTTCTCAAATACTTATATGAACATGTTTGTTGCGGTGTCTAGATTGTAATAAGCTGTTTAATGTGTTGCATAATAAAAGTTTTATAAGTCGGAAAGTCATTAACGGAAAACTTTGTTTTGAAAATATTTAGGTTTGTGACAAATTTTGTGAAGGGGAATTGAAGAAATATTATTAGATATTTGAGTTGGTTCTTTTTTTATTTATTTCATCCTTTCAGGTAGGTCGGTGTTAAATTTCATTTCAGCTGGGCGGGAAGATGGGAACAAATATGAAGCTGGGAAAGAAACCATGAAGAATAAATATAAAAAAGAGTAAAGATGAAGTACATAATTGTCAAACTGGAATGAACGAAAAACGTGTTATTTAACGCGGTGAAATAACGAGAAGGGATTATTGATTAACAAGTTGAGATTTAGTCATTGAGGGTTTACTTAGGGGATGATAGAATAATGGTGTATGTCGTTCTTTATGTACTTTTCCAGTAGGCTATTTTATTGTATTTTATGTATGTGGACAATTTTGCTGAGTGATTGGTGTTATGTTTTGGTCAACTCGGAGGTGTGAATATTTTTTAGTGAGGGTGATTATTATATACGGGATTTAATGGACGGTGGAGTTGAAGTGAAATAGAGGGCTTTGTATTTAAGGAGAAGCAAATGGATGTTTTCATAAATAATAGTAGAGTGTTTTTCTGAGACTTGTAATGAGTTTATTTAATTTGATGTGCCATGGATATTATCTGATTCAGTTTAAAAAATGAGAGACGAATTAATTAACAGATTAAATATGTTCATAATGGGGTTTATATTGAAGAAACAGTTATCCGTTAAGATTCGAGAGGTTTTATCATACGCCGACAAGGAGTATATGTCTTGTGCTAAAATCTATTTTAACGTACTTTGAATAAAAAAATGGGGGGGGGGGGAATGATGGCAATAGGGGATATAGCATAGATAAATTATGGTATTTCAGCTTTATACTTATTTTTGTTATGATGTGTGTGTTGCTTAATCCTGAGATTTTTTTTTTTATGTCATGCTATTGCGTGAAGTCTTTTAGTGGGATAGCTAGAAATTGCTTGTTTAAGACTGTAATGTTGTAAGTTTTTGTTACACACCTTGTATGTCCTTATTCAATAGTGGCTATTATATCATTTTAAATCTTCGTCAGATGAGATCGCGCATCAATATTTGAAGAAAGAATTTTTATTCAATTGGACATCAATAGTGTTACCAATGTCAGTCTTTTGTCATATTCAGTTAATACCCAGGATAGAAACATGTACGTGCAATGTGTGTTAAACAGTTGGAAGTGAAGTCATAAAACCAGGCTATCATTTCTTATTTGATGTTACTGAGGGTCAAGATTAACTACTGTGATGTAATTTTGTGGTGCGTACATACTTAGTTTTAGACGCATTTTCATTTCTGGTTTTTTGGTTTGACATGATGGGGTACTAATTCCGGTGTTCATCGATTCTCCATCTTTTTTAGCCTGGGGAATGTTTGAAGTGACATATATGTAACGCAAGTTGCTATTTGTCGTTTGTTGTTTTAATTATCGAAGGCTGTTTAGCTGCCAGTGAAGGGATACTCAGGCATTGACAGAGTGTTGACATTAACCTGTTGAGAAGTCGATTCCATAACAGTTATGAAAATACTTATATGAATTTTGAAAGAAATTAGTTGGTTGGTTTATCGAGGCAAATTTTTATTATGATCTTTGTAAATTTTGATATGCTGAAGTGCTGTTATATGTTGGTGAACGCGTTGCTAATCATTCATGCTTATTCAGATGTAACTTGAACATTGGTGTAATTTTATGTATTGTGTAGGGAAAGATAAGGATAAACATTTGTGGTTGCGGAAACTAAGTCTTTATTTAATAGTGAATTACTTTGCGGTTTCACAGAGGTTACGAAGTGTAGTGCTGTGTGTGAGGTGAGTCAGTAACGATCATCTTTTATTTCATCTTGGAGTGGCTGGAACTTGTGACGTTGAACTAAAGTTGCAGATGTTATTGTTATCTGTTGTATTGAAGATGATGCTGATAAATTCAGAGACAGAAACAGCCTCATATCGTAATGTGAGTGGAAAAGATGCAATGTTGTTCTTGAGAATTGAAATAATCTTTCTTTATTATTGAAGGGCTTAGATACTCAGTGCGTTACTACAGTACTAGTTTTTATGAGTATAGGCCTTTCATAACACAATTCCTATTCGGTATGCGGCTTAATGTATGCTGTTACGGTCTCCGTTTGGTCATTAGCATCGCAAATTATCTTCCTCCTTAGTATTATACTTATTTGTAATAATGTATTGTATATCTAGTTTACATAATTTATGTTTTTGTATACTATTATATAATAAAACATATCTCTTAGATGTTTCGTACAATATTAATAGAGTAGCTAGCGATTCTTGACAGGAAAAGTTAGTGGTTGGACGGACGGCATTAAGTGGTTTTAAATGATATTTCGTGGTAATAATTGATTTTCTCAAAGTATCATATGGTACAGTTAAGTATCCCAGCACTGAAGCAGTGCACAGCGGTAATATGAAGACATGGGGTAATAAGCGTTCAGAGACTTGAGCTACGTTAGGTTCTATGAAGTCTATGATTAATTACAACTGTAAAAGTCATGAAATAACGGGGAATTGGACCTAAAAAATCCAGCACACCTCGACTTAGAATGACAGAATCAAAGTGAGAATAAAAAAACGGTTTAAGCTGCGGCAACAGCTAGGAGTTTCAAATGATCCGGTGCATAGACGGCAAACAGTCAGTGTTGTTTCCCGGTTTCTCACCAGGACAAGCTGTGGGGGTGAATGTCGGGACGCGGTGTGTCGGGCTGGACTCGGTAAGGTCCAGAGCTGATTACAGTTTGTGTCTCTTTCTTTCAGGCATTGAAGCTAAAGGGACGGCTAGTTAGCTAAAAAAAAACATTTTGTTTTATAACACGCAACTGGATGCAAAACGTGACCGGAAGAGATGTAAAGGAAGTTTCGTTGTTCTGGTTAGGTGTTGCACGGAGGGATTGGTAGAGTCAGAGAAGGTGCCAGTTCGGTCCGATGGCAGCGCGGGTTCGGTGGGAGAACGGACGGGTGTAAACACACGGTGGAGCCGGGGGATGAAGCATACCAACTTGTTCAGCAGTAAAACTTTTTTTTATTCAATAATGGGTGTGTGTTGTCAGTGTGAGGACTGGGTGTGTGGTTGGAAGTGTGTTTGAGGTTCACTTTCCGTCATTTTTCATGAGACGAGTGTACATGTTTTGGTTGTTGTATAGAGACGTTAGTGAAGCCTAAATTTAGTTAGTTATGATGCTTGATAAAATCAGTGTTCTTATGATGTCACATCAAGTACTGTCACTCAGTTTTAGTTTTTCTGGTTGGTTTGCTGTGTTGTTGTTGTGGCGACGTAAAGCAGGGGGTGTCGATCCGAGTCGGAGTATTTTTTTTTTTTTTTTTTATTTGCGGAGCCTGGAACAGCTGCGGGAAAGGGAGTTCTCTGTTTCTCTCCACGAGGTAAACATCGACCGTTGTAGGTTACTGGTTTTCCACTACAGGTCTTGTTAGCGCAGTATGTGGTATGGATGTGTCTTGTGTGCGAGCCTGAAAATATTTATAGGGAGGAAAGAAATCTTATCATCATTTATTTTTATTTTGAAAATGGAGGATTTTTGCTTTTCTGTGCGAATCTGTTGTGTCGAATCTTCGTTTTATCGCTTGGACGGCGGCCGTATCTTTTTATTCGCGCATCAGCTGTTGTTTCAAGCGCTATCTTGTGGTATGTTTAATGATAGCGAATTGTGACGTCACGTCAAAATCGTATAGTGGGAGGGGACGATTGTTGAAATAGTGGAAAACTGTTTACATTTTTTAAACTTAAAAAAAAAAAAAAAAATATCATTTTGCTAGTGTGGTGGCTTTTATTTTGGTGGGGTGGCCACGATCAATTACATGTAGCGGAAACCTTTTAAATTTAAACTTGCGGTTGTGCCATGTGGTCATCACAGGCTAACTTAACAAGAATACTGGATTTTGTATTCGTTGATACCTTACAATAATGGAATAGTGAATATTTTTTTTTATATATCATACGGGACTAGCTGCAGCCCCCCCCCCTACTCTACTGGATATCCCCACTCCTCGAGAGCCCCTCTCATCAGCCATATTACACCTGAGCTTGCACTTGGGAAAGTCCCTCGGTGTGGAAGAACATCTGATGTCCCGTCAAGCAAGGACGGGACAACGATTCCGTCCAACGCTCATCACAGGTATGAAGTGTTGGAGAGTGGTATAAATGTTGAGGTCAAGGTGCAGCAGGACAGGACCATCCAGTTTGCTAGGGATGAGGTAGGAGGGATGGGATGGTCCCTGTATAAACCCCCCCTTTTTTTCATGGGACCCACCTATTCCGAAGAGGGAGGATGCGCTGTGAGGATTTTTTTTTTTATTTTCTCAAGTGTTAGGATTGAAAGAATGGATCGTAAGGCGGAAAAACACATAAAATAAACAAATAAAAAATGTTGCCACTAATTAATTTAAAATGTTTATTGGTTCAAACATAACAACTCGAAAAGAACAAACCAAAAGGGTTGTGAGGTTCCGGCCAAAACCAAAAAAAGAGCGGGGAAAATGAGCCAATCGGCAGTCGTACTCAGTGTTCACCGTCAACTAAGGCTGCATAAATAATCCCATAACCTAAGTGAAAGGAAAGGTAATCCGAAACAGGGACTAACACCCTTGGGAACCTCGAACCAAAAACCAAATATCAAAAGTAAAGGCATTTTGGCTGGGGGAAAATGGAGCCTGGTTTTCAGTTACTGCAGGGGAAGAATAGAGAGAGGAGAAGGGATTCACAGCATCGTAAGGGTTAGTCAGTGAGTAGGTTTTTGTAGAGTTATGGGAGGCACTGGCTGCTGAGGAGAGAAAGAGATAGGTGGAGAGATGGGCACAAACACACACGCCAACACACACATTCCACACAGAGCCACCTCCTGGCACACAGTAACATCAGGTTATAAATGACCATTCAGCCCCGATCGCGGAAAAACTATCCAAAATCGGTGGACTCTCATTCTGGATAACTGACTACCTGCCAAAGACATTTTGTTAGGATCGGCAGCAGTATTCAGCACATCACAGAGCATGGAGCTGCAGGGGACGTGCTTTTCTATCCTCTTCCCCTTGTTCATGCTTGATATCAAACAAATCGAGAACTCCTGTCAATGCAGAATTTCTCGGACGATACAGCGTTGTAGCTAGCATAGGTCAGCTGAGAATGAGGAGTAGGGGGAATACAGGGTTGGTGAGCGAATTTGTGGGTGGTGGAGGCAGAAAGAGCGGTGCGTGAACACTCAAAACCAAAGGAGATTGTGCTGGATTCAGCGCCCAGACCGCCCGCTCCTAGTATGCAGCGAGGGTGAAGGAGGTCGAGTAAGTGATGTACAATAATGGGATATTCTTGACCAATAATGGACTGGATAGAAATTGATCACCTCTACAAGATAGGGCAGAGAGGATTATTCTTGTTGAGGCTGGATTTTAACTTGCACTAAGTTACAGGATGTTTTATAATTGTAGTGGAGTGAGTTGTTATAGCGAATTGTGGGGTGGAGCGGCAGTAAAAGAAATCAGTGGTGACTAGTTCAAGAAGGAGGACAGTGGGTGGGTGAAGTGGATTGTTGAGGTGGTGAAAGGGATCAGGCATGGCAGAATAGGGCATATTTATGAACAAATGCGACCATCCCTGAGCTTGCCTCGCAACAGCAGAGGAGCACCATAGAACAGTTGGGTTATGAAATGTCAATAAAAGGACGAAAGTCATTGTCCGAGTTAGGTGCCACAATCTTAAGTGGGAGGAAAAAATTATTAATATTATGATTAAAACTTTATTTAGCCAAGGTGATCATTCCATCAAAGAGAATAGTGGATTCAATAATAAACACATAAAAAAAATAATAAAACAACCAGAAAGAATTGATACAAAAAAAAAAATAAAAAAAAAAAATAAAGAAAAAAAAACAAATATCAACAATTATACTAAAGTACAGAGAGTGTCCCCACTATTCAGTGTTAGGTTGCCTAAACATGTTTTTTAAAATGGTTAGTTTGGACGAAACTCTTACAGTAACTAGTGTAACTAGGAATAATTAACAAACCATTATAAGTGAATTCTTGATTTGGCATAACATACATTATCTTGTGATAGATTGGCCAGAGTACAGAGAAGAGTAGGAATTTATTACAAGAAAAAGCAGGGGTGTGATAACGAATAAATAAACTTATGGTAGTGGAGTTTTGGGGTTTAACAGTGGCTATGCTGTATGTTAAGGTATAGTGAGTTTTTTATTTACTGGTTTGTTGCTGGACCAAGGTGGGTGTGTAAAACGGAGTGCAATATGCTTTTTTAAACAATGAATTTTTACACGATACAGGAGAACATGTTAAATTAGAAAGATGTTGTTGGTGATATGAGCTTACGACGCTGCTGTAATATTTTATCATCGCCATTCTTCAATATATGCCCACATAATGAATCGTGACATGAGTGCAGTTACAGGATGGACGTAGGGCGGTTGAGACAGGTTTATGTTATAATATATATAACTTTACTTTACAGCATTGTCCTTTCTGTCCAAGTCAGCACTCCTGTAGTGCCGTTTCTCAAAAGTGTTGGAGACAGCAAGTCAGGTCTGTAAGTGACCTTATTTGCAACTAAAGAGATTAATAATGTTATGTTAGATTAGTAGGTCCACAATCTACACCTGTACCACACTGTATGCCTCAATCAGAGACAATAATTTGCATGTAAATTAAAACGAAAGGGTGACCGGAATTCGCCCTGGGGACCCGTGGTCACAGGGAAGGGATCAAGATCATTGTGTTACATTAACCCATTCACTGCATTGTTGTAGGTGAGTTAGTAGACCAGTGATTATTAAAAAATGGACTTTTAGACCTATTTAAGTTTCAAACTACTTTATTGATTTAACACGTCGAATAGCTTTAGAAGATGATTTGAAGACAAGTAATGGTAGAATTATGATATTATACTTTCTCTAAGATTTCTTTAGTGCAAGAAATACATGATAGTGCATGTTTTGTTTACAAACCAAATGGTTGTCTGTAGGCCATGATGATTCTAAGTCTATCAGTAGAAAACTGTTCCGATTGGATAGACCATGGAGAGTAGTGGGCTTGTAATTATCATGAGTGTTAGTCTTCACTTTAATTTTAATAAGGCTATCGCAAAAGAAATCATAGAATAGGTAAACTACTCGGAATAAAAAACCTGGTTTTGAAAGCACAGAGGGCACATTTTCTTATGGCGAATTACTATGTTCGCTGTATTTATGAGAAAGGTATTAATCTTTAATTCGCAGTATTGTTCATGTATTCAGAGTGAATTAGATATACTAAAAAATGTCGGTAGGTTAAATCCTCAGTCAGGCGCAGTGGAAAAGGATGTTAAACTGGGAGTTTGGTTCCTGGGGCTGCAGCCTGGTGATGTTCAGAGATGGGTTAATTGAGAGTGAAAGGATTAAAGTATAGTGTATATGGACAAATAAGGACTTTTATAAATTACATTTTGACTAAAAAGATTACTTTTACAAGTTTCAGTTCAAAAATTTGTTTGCATAGTGTGCCCTTATATCATGGACATAATCATCTATTTGATGGAAGAGATGTTTTGTTAAAGGAAGGGGGGAGGGGGTTGTAATGGAGTGACAGAAGCGGGTGTGGGGGGGGATTTAATCTTAAAGGCAGAAGTGTGGAAAATTCAGTTTTTGTATTGTTTTGTGTTGTGTGTGTTTTGTTTGTCTCAAGCGATTTAAATGTTTTTAGTTATTGTATTTATTTTTCGATATTTTATAATCTGGTGTTATTATATTGTGTGTGACTGGGTCTTGTGAGAGTTGAAATGAATTTTTGGGGATTATAATATACTTGAATGCAACGTGTGGTCTAGTAAAATCTTGAACTTATTTGAAAACTGGGCTGTTCATAAGGTGGTGGAATATTGATAACTTATGGGGGGGGGGAATATAAAAGTGTTGAGAAATGAAAGCGTTTGAGGAGGATGAGTAATCAAAATGAAAGTGGTCGAACGGCAGAAAAAACAATTTCGCTTTGGTTTTAACGAACGATGAATGAGGAGTCGAAGCGGTGATACATGGTTATTAGGATTAAGGAGGAGAGTTGGTTTTTTATTTGGGAGGGATTAGGGAAGCAACCATGATTGCTTCAAATGGGTGGTGAGGGTTGGATGGAAAAGACGTGGTGTGGATGTGGGAGAAAAGGAGAGGGGGTCGGAGGGAAACAAAAGTGGTGTA
Organism: Trachurus japonicus; assembly: GCF_045865225.1. NCBI lineage: Eukaryota > Metazoa > Chordata > Actinopteri > Carangiformes > Carangidae > Trachurus > Trachurus japonicus. Next base: position 10,461 of record NW_028221093.1, on the reverse strand, counting down.
GTAAGAAGTAATGGGAAAAAGCAGGTCTTGTGCGTCTAAAAGCAAAGGAGCAGCAGATATGTGGTGTTCAGTTAATCGAAGATCTTATCTCAGGAGTATCACAAAGAACGATCACTTCAAGGAGTCATGTAAATTCTGATTAAATAACATAAGATTCATGGGGCCTTGTATCTCTTTTCTGCTGGTGGAGTGAAGTAGCTTCACAAGCTGAGGGGAGAAGATAAGTTTCTGGGGATCAAAGGTCCACAGTAAGTACATTAGGTTGTAAGGTAAGATGATGCTATTGTTAAGTATTGCGTGTTGGTGTCGAATGGAGTCAGTAAGCTTTGATTTAGTTTAATGATTGATGCTGAAGTTTTAAATGAATGCTGTGAATAATAAACTTGAAATCTGGTGTATTGCATGTCAGATTGAAATTGGGGTCATGCAGGATAAAGGGACATCTCTTCTTTGAATCTAGCTATGAGGGTGGGAGGAGGGAGGGGAATGTGGGGGTATGGGAAAGGGGTGAGGATTTTCTAGGTTTGTGAATGTATGTTGTGCAAGAAGGGACAATCAAAAAAAAAAAAAAAAAATAATAAATCTTAAAATAATTCATTTTCTCTTTTTTCTTTTTTCTTATTTTTTTTCTCCTGTTGTTTGTTCTATCTTTCTTCTTCTTCCTCTTTTATTTTATCATCTTATCTTTTTTGTTGAAAGCGGAAATGAGATCTGTAGTACTACTATAGGGGGTCGTGGGGCCATTCTAAAATGTGAGGATGCTTGGTCGTATGAGGGGTATGATGTTTTCGTTTCTTGTTGGTTTATGTTTTGTTTGAGTTTGGTTTTGTAAGGTTGTATGTATGTATGTTGTTGTGGTGATGGTTTTTGTGTTGGTCAATTGTCTTTTGTCGTGTTTGTATTAAATGTAAATGTACAGAAGCCATGAAATTAGCAAAGCTATCCAATATGGGTTTCATAATTGAAAAATTGAAGGGGGGATGTGTATGAATTTGTGGCTTGATGGGAAATTAAAATGAAACAATATGAACTGAGCAATTCTTTCTAAAGCTTAAACATACAGATAATGGGTGATTTTGCCCGTTTTTCCTTCGACCAGGGATGAAAGCCGATTATCTTTAAGGTTTAAGATTTTCTTATAAGATTCTTCTTGTGTTTTGTTGTGGTTGTGTTTAAGAGTCAAAATTCGACCAATCGGTGGAAAACGTTCGGGCGATAATGTAGTCTTTAACATGTTCAATATTTACGATTTTCGGGGAGACTACGTGGGGTTTGTAATAACATTTTGTCGTGTGGGAGGGTGTGTGCGGGAAGGCTGCTTTGTGAGCTTGTGGGAGCTAGCCTGTGTGTGCGGGAACTAGCCACTTGTGAAACAGGATTACAGGGCCACGGTGAGTGGTGTTACATGACGGTCTACCACATTTCCGCATACGGGAGTTTTAATGATAGGATGCCAAAGACGGTAGGTAGTAGCGCAACGCCAGAATAGAGCAACATGTTTTAAACGAACATGTGGACATTGAGGGTATATATTAGATTGTTGTGCACAGGCCGTCAGGTGAAGCCGGCTCCTATTGGACAGCCGTTGATGTCGGTGTCGGAGAGAAACAGACCAACAGAGGGATCGTAGTAACGGTGAGTGTCCGTATCATTAAAAAAAAATCAAAAATCTGTCGCTCTCATTGTCATTCCGGATATAGACCGAAAGAGTAGCTACAAACGCACGCCTGGATCGATGCTGATGCCGGATTGTTTTCTGAAGAGGTGTAAGATTTGAAAAATCTCTAATGTGTGTGGATTTGTTGTGTTTGGGAATATCACTAGCAAACCACACAATCGATCTAAATACTGTTCAATCCGTTTATTATCTCATGTGTGGGGTTCTCAAGATAATAAATCGGTTGAGATTTATCAAAATCCTTTTTGGTGTGTCGGGCAGGCTTTAGACAGAGTCCAAGGCTCTCTTGCTTATATGAATATTAGAGCTTATCCAAACACTATGTGATCTTGCTGATTACTGCATTACTATGGGTGTCAATTGATATATTGGATAGTGAAACTGGTAATGCATGTATATAGATCTCTCTCATCTTAAAAGGGCTTATAATTTTTCTCAAGAACAGAATTGGGAAAATAGGGGGAGGAGAGGGCTTTATGTGAATCCAGACTCGAGTAAGGTAAATGAAAGGTTGACTTGAAGGAACTGATTCTTATTCATTGATATTGAATTCAATGTAAAAAAATCACTTGTTGGTATATTTATCGGCCCTGATTCAAATCAAGTAGTGTTAGGGATAACTCGAAGACTCACTATATGCTAAAATGAAAAACAAAGAATTGAATAATTATGGGCGATTGTATATAGGGACAATTTAAAGAAATGCATTAAAAATGATTTCATTTATATATACATTCATTTTTTATTTTCCATGATTAAACATCTGTAAAGAATAACTAATATCTTACGTCATTTATACGATAATATGGTCGGAAATTTATGGGGGTCAAATTTATTATTGGTGAGTCGGGGAGTGGTTTTGTTGAATAAATCTGATCAATTCCCTTTTGTGTTATTTGTCAACCTACCCGTGAACTACCTCCCTACTGTATTGAAAAATGAAAGTGTTAAATTTATAGAACTATGGAGCAGTTTGTGTTCAATCTGAGACTATTAGTCCTGGAATTGTGTTGTATTGCTTCGGATAAAGATATGCATATGAAGCTAATCAGTGAATATCAGAAATCCATCGTTTACCATTCCTGTGAGGACTGTCGTTGTTTGTATAGACAGGTAGGTGCAGAGGGAAGAGCATAATCCTTGGCTCATAATGGGATTTTAATTCTATTAAAAAAAAAAAATAAAACTTTAAGAAATCAGTATATCAAAAATCCAGTATAGAAATAATATATTTAAATATAATACTTGAACTAGTATATTAATAAGAAAAGTCAAATTGAGATTTTATGAGAGTAAGGTAGTAGGGTGAATAAGAGGGAGTGGTCATCTTTATCTTAAATATGTCCCTGAATGGGGAAGAAAACTTTGAGTTCGGATGGTGTTATTCGATTTGTAACAGGAATCACCAATCTATTTAATAATTATTTTGTTTCGATGGTGTGATCAGCAAAAAAAAATCTTAGCTTCCGGGTACTTCTTTCATCAGTATTAAGGTGATTACCTCCTCTTTTGTCTGTCAATGCCTGTGGAGTCATGAACTATATGGGCTTTAACAACTTCATAAGTGGCATAGATGGAATCATGGATTCAATAATAAAATATGATTGCCATAGCTTTGTGATTTGCCAAACCATTCTTTTGTATAATTATTTATAAATTGGGTGGTGCCAAAGCTGATCAAATTGCAAGATATTACCAATATTCAATTCAGGGTATAAATCCAGCATTACTATTACGTCCAATGTATTGTCTGTGTATTTAAGATTTTGTTGCGATATATTACATTTTTCTTTGAGCGAGTTGTCTATTACAAGGATAAAATATATATCTTGCAAGGATACCATCCTCCACGCTTCTAGTCCGGTTTCAGGCTCGAGGGTGACGCGAAAAAAATACCACTGTCATGGATATTGGATTTATAGATTAAAATTAATTAATGTTATAGAAGGGGAACTGTGGATGTGGGAGTGTTTTTGGACCTATCCAAGGCCTTGAGACACTATAGATTTCACATACTACTAGGGAAACTGTACCACTATGGTATCTTAGACGTGCGCTTTTATATGGTTCTTTCGTTTTTAATGGAGAAAACTGTAGTTAGGTTGAATTAAAAATCATCAATCACAAAAATGGAGGTATTAGGGTAAAGGTTCAATTTTGGGACATTGTTATTTATTTTATTTATTTATGATTATGTCAATTCTTTGTTTGTGGCTATAAGGTAACTTTTCGCTGCGATATAGGTATCTTCAAGGTCCCAAAACCATATGAGTTAAGACTATCATTATAGAGCTACATAGTGGTGATAGTCTTAAATGCAACAAATTTTATCTTCCTTATCCCATAAAATTTTATATATTTCATTCAAATAAACAATGTGAACAAATTTATTCAGAATTGATGGAACGGGAGTGGGAAAGAGTGAATCCACAAGATTCTTGGGGTCTTGGATGAAGACTTAATTCACATTGGCTATGAAATTTTCTCGTAAAGTAGTCAAAGATGTTGGTATTTTAAATCCGTTATGTTTTCCATTATTGCTTTACTTATTTATATAAAATCTTGTTTGGCCCAAATTACTTTATGGCAATGGATTATGGTGTAACATTTTCCAATTTAGGGAAATTAGAAATTTTAAAAGGGACATTTACGTTGCCATCATCGCGCTCGGCTTCAACTTACCATGTCACCGCTTCCATAGTCTTAATCTTTGAGGTAGATTTTAACATCATCAGAAGAAAAATGATTTACCAAAGTTGTACATAAACAAAGCCTAAACTGTCTATGTCATTCAGTCAGCAGCCTGATGACTGGCTAGCAACCAGAAATTTACATCTATATATGGAAAAAAGGACGTTAAAAGCATAGCTATGTCTACACCAGGGGGGCGATGATTGGATGGGCTGGGGAGAGTTGGAAATCTAGCAATTTTACAGTTCAAGAAAGGTTAACTTAAAGGTGCAACTTCTGATATATTTACCATTAGTAATCTGGGTATGTGTGTTTTATTGTCTTTGTCTATTGTGAAGTTATTGATCAGTGTTTGTGATTGTATGATATGCATTGTTTGGTATTATGTATATGTATCATTGTCCTCTGTCATTCTTCTGTGTTGGTATGTTTTGTCTTGTTTTCTATCATGATTGTATGAATATGTAATACGTTTAGTTTTCGTTTGGGTCGCCATAAGCTTAAAATTGATTCTGGGGAGACTGGGACAACCTTGCTTCTGTTTCTTTTATGTCTGTCTACTAATGTCATGTTGGTGTTGTTGTAGGAAAAAAATACTGAAATTATAATTAGGTAAATCTATCCTCTATTATTATTATCTTATTATTCATTATCTATTATTATCTATTATTATCTATCTATCTATCTTTATCCTATCTTTCTATTATCTAATCTATCTATATCTCTCTCTCTCGATCTCTCTTCTTCTCTTCTCTCGTTCTTACATGTTTGCTTTGTTATGTAAAAACCACATGAATACTGTTTGTTTGTTATAGTTAAAAATACCACAATGTATTCGTTATCATTTGGTGGGATAAGCATTTAAATTTTTTAAATATTTTATAGTATAGTTAATTTTTTGAACAAATTCATTAAAAATAACATTTGGGTCAAACAATAAACAAGCACAACAAAATAACTCACACTATACACACACAACACACACACACAAACACAACACCCACACACTCTCACACACACCCAACAATACACACACAAAAAGGAAAATGTATGAAAGAAAAAGAGGGATGAACTTAATTGCCTCCATCTCTCCCAACTTTTTTTCGAAAATTGTCAAAACAGCCTGTAAACATTGTTAAATCTTTTTATAGTGTGTGTAAAAAGTTAGTCAGTCTGTGGATTCATGTCATATTTTTTACGATATGTCCTTGTGTGAGGGGAAAAGGAAATGTTACTCAATTTTGTATGCTATTTTACATGGGAAACCGTGATGGGGGTGAAGGTCCACTCCATCTTACACGCAACTATCATTTTTTGGAGGGGGTGGATAAGGAAGTGTGAAAGTCACCTCTTACTGTAAATGATCCGCAATTTATGGGGCACTGTTGTAGTAGGAGGGTGGATGGACATGTGGGTTGATGGCTTGGTCAGGTTTTGTATCTTGTTATATTAGGCATATGTTCACATATGTCTTGCGCGATCTCTCTCAATATGATCTTGTTATCTTATTTTCCTCACTTTACAGTTTTCTCGTGCTTTGGTGCTTTTCTACATCACTCTTAACATTTGCAACACAGTTAGTGCTTTTGAACAATTATCCCCACTGCATAAACTAGTGGACTGTACTGCAAAACGGTGTCACATTACTCAAAATGGTTTAGTATCTCAAAAGCCAGTATCATGTCAATGGAAACTGTCAGTGTCGTCAAAATGTGACAGTATGACCACCATTCGTTTCGATGAACAAGAGTTTTAGTGGGGGGGGGGGGGTCAATGGCTTTGTCATGTATTTCTAAGGACTACTTTCTTCTCTAAGTGTATTCTAAGCAGAATGTGATGATACTACTGAATGCTCATGGACAGCATTATACTACGACCATGTACAAGCCATGTGGAAAATACAGTAAAGTGCACATTACTGTTAGCATTTTTTGTATTTAGTGGAGATACTGAATATGTATGTTTCACATTTCTACTGCATAGATCTTTGCTTTCTGATTTGTTTCCAGCGTTGTGCAAAGGAAAAATACATACAGTATTCTACAATCAAAACATACGAACCACTTTTGGGTAAAAACTTTCAACATCAAATTTTACGTAAACATGTTGTTTAGTACAACGGAACCTACTGAGTATGTAAATCTTCCTGCAATCCAGCGTTCAGTCACATTTACTCTACATCATCTGTTACAATTGTAGCGATTGAACAGATTCATATTAAAGATACATAGTAATGTCATCCTTACATTGTCTCTTCTTTCAACCTTATGCATTGTTTGTAATCACATTGCACTCACTGTCTTGTTTTGTAGAAGAGTAAAAAGGGCTAGTCGCTTCCACCTCGTTGAGGTTTTTGTAATCAGCGATAAATCCTATGTGAGCAGAGTAAAATTACAGTAAGTTATAGTACATGTACAGCATCAACCTTTATTATGTAGTGTACAATACTGTAAAGGGTTCCTACTTGTAAAATGCTGTAGTACAGTACCGTATGTAAAGATGGGAAATCTTTATGTGTTTGCTGTAGCCATCTACAATACAGTAAAATGTTCTTAGTGAAAGCTGTAATTCTAAAAATGTAATTGTAAAACGTTCTTGTCACGGTATCTTTCAGTAATGCCTGGAACAAATGACAGCAGAGTGTTATGAAGTTGGATGTTATGACATGTTTGTACGATAGGCGGCAGTAAGATGGTTAGTAGTCAGCTTACGTACTCTACCATATAGCACGGTTGTGAAAGGTGTAGATATGCATGTAGCCACATGTATGTTGTTGAGAACGCGGAGGACTTTAAACTAATGTACTTGCTATCAAACGGCATTCTTGGAAACGGAAATGAATGGTACGGAGTAAATCGAATGAAGATTGGATTTAAAAACACCGGAAAGTTTGAACGAAGGGGAATGTCGAGAGAAGGCGACATTTTTCTACAGCTGGTTTCGACTTTTTGTGTGCGTACGGGACTGAGGCAAAGCCCGGAGGCAAGATATTATGCGCTGCTGCTAACGTTAGCAGGCCAAGGCTTAGAAGTAGTTAACACGTTGAGTTTTGACAGTCTGTAGATACTGAAAAGTTGGATGTAGTGTTAGGCTAGTTTGATACCCTGTTCTCAGAAGAAGAACGAGCGTACGAGAGGGTACTGTGTTTCGGTCTCGTGACACAGGGCGCATGAGCTTGCGATAGGCTTCTGACGGATTGCGGCTAAAGGCGCAGTCTGCAACTCTCGCGGCGTGTTGGGATCCATGGTCGGGACAGATTGTCAAGGGATATATACTGGTTTATGTTTTTCTATGTTTTTAATTGTAGTTTTTGTCGTGTGGATTAAATGGTCAGAGAGGGCTATACGGGAGATAGAGTTGACAGGTGGCAGGGCCATTAAGATCTGCAGGCCGTGAGCGGTCCAAAGGCAGTGAGGCTTCCAGGAGATGTCGGCAGTGCCTCGGGGAGGACAGCGCCGAGGCAGCGGTCAGGTTTTGGGAGCTAGTGTGTATCAGGGAGACGGCGGCACACAGACCGGCCTGGCGCTAGGAGGAAGTGATGAATAAACTGCAGCGCTGGGTCACGCACAAGCCAGACAGTGGTCCAGCGTTTGGTAAGCCATGCTTCCAGTGCCAAGGCACAGAATCTTTTGCAAAACAATGCTTCTCCAAACGGTCGTGTAAAGAGCTGGAAAAAAGAAAAAATGCTAACTGAATAGACGAGCTTATCTCTGTGGACACTGTCTTTGTGGGAATGGTTGAATTGTGAAAGCGTGAACAAATATATTAGCCAGACACATGTAAATGCTGTCACTTTACAGCCGATAAGTGGGATTAGTCCCTTTAATGATAATTGGGGGGGACTGTAGTTCACCATGAGTTGGGACATGGTTTTTTTTTGGGGGGGCAAAGGCAAAATCTCATAGGCATTTGTGGTTAAGTGAAGGCAATGAAAAAATAAGCACAAATAAGAAGAAAAGAATCTGACTGAAAGACTACAATGGGCTGGCAATCCAAATTGTTTGGGCACATGAGGTAGAATGTCAGCTACAGGAAAAAGTGCACACCTATCTTTTCTATGTTGTAATGAGGGTCGTGAATATTCTGGGTGACAGGCTGTGAAGAATGGGGATTGTGAAAGAGTGTATCAACTGATTATACTCAGAGTAAACTTGTCGTTGTGTTGCCTATCAGAGCAAACAGGCGACAGTGTGGAGTGCAAAAGGAAGGACATTCGAGTTTCGTGAACATTGGTGTCGGACATCTGCCTGTGTCTTGAACCAAAGTCAAGGACAAATTAGGGGAGGCTACAGCCAAAGGATTGCTTTGAGCTACAGGCATGTCATGGAACGAAATGGATGAGGGATGTGCCTAGTGGTTCGTAGTCCACAAATTTTACCATGTCAGAGGTTGAGCTTAAGTTATGTGGATTGTCTGCTGTTGAAAAAGGGGCAGGTATTGTTTATACCACGGGCTTTGCGAATGGACATGTTGAAAGGGATACATTGGAACGGCCATCTCCCGGGCTATCGACAATTGGCCAACAAGAGGGCAGAGGACCGGTTATTTGGCGGACCGCCTCCGGAATAAAAGAACAAAAAAAAAAAAAACAAGACATTGAAAAAACTTATAAGTAAATGTGAAACCATGCCAGAAAACAGGAACAAGCAGAGCAAAGAGCTATGGTGCGTAGCTGAATGTTGGTGCCACAGCACCATGGCACCAAAAGTTTAGGAATGGCTTGTATCAAACAGAGGTAAAGGCATATTTGTGGTAATGGATTACTACACAACATTCCATGGAGATGGCGCTACTAACATAGCTACAACATCAACTAGTGTCATAACATCATGCAAAATTCAATCTTTCGCCAGGCATGGCATCCACACCCATGTGTGTGAGTGGACAATGGCCCTGTTCAGCAGCCAAGAATGGCAGAAGTTTGTGAGCAATAAGATTTCAAGGCAGTCTTTTGTAGTAAAGCCCAATCAGCCAGTCAAACGTGGCAAGTGGAAAACCGGAGTTCCATTTCAGCAACTCCTAAAGACAGCTGTGATAGTGCACGAATCTATTGGCTATAATTGAAGTACAGATCACTTGCCCCACCCTTGCCTCATCCTCCCCTCCCTTCTCCCATTCCCCCCCCTTATTTCCCTTTCCGCATCCCACCCCACCCCCCTTTGCCCCCCCGACCCCTCCCCTGAGAGGCCTATCACGCTGAATGCTGATGAAAGTGGAAGATACGAATACTTTGCGAGTCCATCAAACCGACACATTAAGCAACGAATCACTAAAAGATTGAAACATAAGCAACTAATCGAAAAGTTGCAAAAAGTATTCTATGAAGAAACACCCCCCGTCACTCCTCCCATGCAACCCCTCCGCAGTTATTAATTCTTATGCTGATGGATGGAGTACCAAAGGCAAACTGACCTGCCAGAAGTATTACGATGATACGACTTTATAACATCTTTTTTCCCCCACTCATCCTCAAACTTCTCCTACATTAAGATCAACATATTCACCTTTTATAATTATCCTTCCCTAATTCACCACCATTATACCTATTATCCAACCATACAACACCATACATTCATACCCCATCAACCACCACTTTCCATCTAACCGCCTTACCATCTCCCATCCTCCTCCATCATTTCTCTCATCCCACACCCCCCCCCCCCAACCCACATAAACCCTACCTCACATCCCCCCCTAACATCAATCAAAATATCATATAAAACCCATACTCTATAATTTCACATCCATCTAACTCCGCCCACAAACCATAAACACCCATAAATATAATCCCCTCAAAATCATCCTATCCCATTAATCCACCCATCCCCTCACATAATCCACCAACCAATAACCTCCCCAAAACCCAACTCCCCTTTATTCATAAACATCAATACATAAAACCATAAATCCTACTATTTACTCTTTAAAATATAACCTCAACCATCAATCTAAGATAGGTAACTGCCACTCCCCCCCCCCCCCCCCCCTGGACCCCCCCCCCCCACCCCCCCCCCCCCCCCCCACCCCCACCCACCCCCCCCCCCCCCCCCCCCCCCCCCCCCCCACCCCCCCCCCCCCCTCCTTCCCCTCCT
>NW_028221092.1:0-24300 GCF_045865225.1 Trachurus japonicus | reverse complement strand
TTCAGCTCTGAGCAGCTCACTGGCTCTGCTCCGCCGTTCTAAAAATAAACTTGCACCGACATTTAAAAGGTAACGAACTTACACCTATAAAAACTATAGGGATTATGGCAATGGGCCAATTTACCAAAAATGTTGGAACTATCCCTTTAAGAGTGGTGTGAGAGGAGCGGAAGGGGGGTACAGTGGACCAGCAATGGTAATGGTAATGTGCATGTAACTATAATCTAATTACTGTTTTAGAAATTATAACGCATTACATTACTCTGTTACTAAAAGAATAATCAAATAACAGTGACACATTCCTAAATAATGTGTTACTGCCCAACACTGAGCCTGCTCTGAACAACAGTTCAGATGTGAGGGGGAAATAATTTATTTTTCCCTCAGAAAAAAAAGAGCTCTTAGATGAAAAATGGACAGAGTTAAAGGCAGAGGAGGAAACTGACCAGGATTAACAGAGACTGGTGGAGGAGGAGGGGGCGGAGGAGGCGGTGGAGGAGGCTCGAGGTTCAGGAGCTCTGGAAAACAAAAAAACACAAGACGGAGAAAACCAATGGAAAACCGGCAGAATATGGAAGAATGGAATTAAAGTGACAGGGTTTGTTCTTACTCGTGGCTTTGCCGTCGTCTTTGGGAGAGGGCTGAAAAATAAACGTATGCAAATAAACATCAGTCAGTGTCAGTCAGTGCTCAGCTGAAGCCACAGAGATGAAATCACACGCACTCCCAACACTTAACGTCTGCATACCTGAGCTGGTCTGGACGGTCTGGGGCTGGTCTGAGGCGAGGCCTTCTTGACCGGCAGAGGGACTGAGGGGGACAGGATGGAAGGTGGTGGGGGGTTCTCCACTGTCCCCATCCCTCCGTCAGGAATCTGCTGTTTAGCCTGAGAGTACAAGTCCAGGATCTGGTGGCAGATATCTGTGAGAGCAGGAGAGAACACAGCTGGAAAATGTAGATAAAAACTGTCAAATACAAAAAAAAAGAGGAATAAACAATGTGTGTGTGCAGGTGTATTTTCCGTTACCCTCCAGCACCTCCACAGGTACATCATAGACAAACTGCTCCCACCATCGGCGGGCCAACTGTCTGGAGGTCCAGTCCTGGATGTCGAACTTACAGAGACGTCCAGCCAGATACATGACGGCCACTGCTATGATCTGAGGCTCCCACTGCAGGGCCACCATGGTGCACAGGCTTGGGATGAACACAGAGGTGTTATCATTACTCTCATTCTCCCACTTCACATCTGTCACAATGCTCACATCTGGCACATCCGACATTCCAGAGGTGCTTATTGAGGTGGGTGAGGTGGGGTGGGTTTAAACGGTTTCAAATAGGTTTGGGAGACAAAACCAATTGAAAATACTTCATATAAACACCTCAAACTATTACCCCTAATTGATTGAAATTCCAATCGGTTTGAAGTGGGTAGTTTAAACCTTTTCTAAAGCGATCTGTCTTTCATGTATACCTTGAAACAGGCTGATTTCTGGCTGCGTTCGTTCTGTGAATGCTCAGGACTTGACGTACTCACACATGCACGCATGCTTGAGCACGCACAAGCAGTGCCTGGCTGCCACTCAAGCGAAAATGTTGAGCAAGAAATCCACCGCCCCAAGATGGACTTTAAGAGAAACCTATTTACTACTGGACATTAGGGATGCAAATTATCGAGTAATTCATTAATCGATAGTTGATAGACCTTATCGATCGATGATCGATTAATTGATAAGCGGCGATTTTCCTGAGAACCTAAATTTAAGGGGAAAATTCCTTATGGACTTTACACTAGTATTTGTTAATTTATTTTAAGAGCACAGCACAATGAAAATGTTTAAGTAGCACGTTATTTGGGACAGAGAGCTCTGAGGTTGAAGTCCTATCATAATGAGATGAGATGAGGTGAGAGAGCTGCGTTTCCATTACAGATTTTCGCAAAATAAAAGCGATATTTCTGAAACTTCGAAAAAGTGCAATTGCCATTTGCGGGTGTTTCCATTGAAAGGTATTTTGCGAATGAGCCGTAATGCGTCTTGCGTTTCTATGGTGACGGCACAGCAATCTCAGCTGCCGACAGCTGTTGCTGTTATTGTTATTAACAAAGACGAAAACAGCGCTTGATTGCTGAAAGGCAAAGCCCGTGTGGCGCTGCAGCGGCCACAAATAAGGACGCACTCACACGGGCCAGTTGTTCCGTACCGTGCTGAAGCCCGAATCCCCCCCCCCCCTGTCCCCCGCTGGCCCGCACTCACACCACCTCCAACCCAAGCTGCTCAGCACGGTTGCCTCCGTTGATATAGAGGGATTATTTGTTTACCAACACAGCGGATGTGCGCTTTAACCTGACTGCAGAAAGAACGGAGCCTTTTAACACCAGCGGTGATGAGGCGCTGTCGCGCTGACAACAATATTGTGTCCACACACCCGTACTGGTTTATGTGACTTAAGGTGACATGTCGGCGCAGGAGGGAGTGGGAGCGTGGATGCGAGCCAGTCTCCTTCAACCATGCAGGGAAAAGGGGAATGATAGGAAAGGGTTTTCTAATTTATTGAGAAACAATGCCCAGGTCAGCAATGCATGACAATAAACATGTGGTTCATTTGTCCCCTCAAGTTACATAAACCAACACAGCTTGGACACACGCGCTGTTCTCCGCGGCACCGCAACGAGCGCTTTTTTTTTCTTTTCTTTTTTTTTTTTTAAATTAAGCTCCGGTAGCGACCGGCTAAACTACGGTAGGATACTGTAAACCAGCGCGGATCCGGTGTGTTTATCAAAGCTTGTCCGCCGTGCTGAGGCACCGGGTCGGTTTGAGCTGCGTTCAGGCTGCATTACAACTCCTCAGGCAGCTCCGTGTCGGCGGCTTTTTGACTCGTTACTCACCGGTCGTCTGTGTGTTAGCGATGGTACAGCCTGAGTCCCGTATAGCTACAACAGGTAACAGTGTTGTCTCTTTTCACCTCCTCTCCCTCTCTCCCTTGTGTGCTGCAGTGCGCAGCGCTGCACACGTTTACACAGAGATCTGCTACATTATGTCGGCTTTGCTTGTATACATTTCACAGTAAAACTCCCATTGAAAAGGAACGATTAATTGCAAGTAATTTAATTTAATCGATTAAATTCTTATCGACAATTAATCGATAGTCGATTAATTGTTTGCATCCCTACTGGACATACTAAAAGATCTAAATATTGCATACGCACTCCCGACTCCAAAAGGCTCTCTCTTCTTCCCCTGCTGCTGGATTCTAACAGTAGGAATATGTCACGCTGCTGTTTAATAAAGAGAAATATTATAACAGCAAAGACTGCGCTCAACAAACAATGTATTCCCATGTTTCTGTTTTATTTTTGGCAGAGCTGTAGCACTTCAGTATAGTTGTAACTATAGAAACACAATAAAGTAACGCATCCAACCAGTTTACTTTGTAAGCCATGTGCTCAAGCTGAAATCTTCAAACAGATTGATTTAAACCAAACCTATTTGAAACCATTTAAAACTGTCCATGTAAACCCACCTCTTGTTATAATTTGTGTGGTGTGAAACTTTTTTACAGTGACTCCATTAAAATTCTGGAACGGACAATGATTAAATTACAGAAGTCCTGAAAGGTCATTTTTTTTCATCTCTCTGCTGAGTCCCACTGAAAATAATTAACTGAGTCAGCTTATAAGAAATAACTCAAACACCATTTTCTCGGTTAAACGTCTTACATGGGACTGACTCTCTCATCTTACATCACTTCTGTGATGTTTGTTTCTTGCTGACATCCTAATGCAGTTTCTGGCTAATTGGCAACCAAAATACATTTTACCAACAAGTGAAGTGAGGTGCAGTTTTTGGGGGCTTCAGTGTCATTTTGCCTCAATGCTACAACATTTAATACAGACATATGGGAAAGTGTGTTTCAAGTCCTCAAATGTCTGCAAGAGACCTCATGCCTTCAGTGGTTTGATCCTTATGAAACTGAAGTTGTGGTGTACTTTACTTCATCCAGTTTTTTTAAAACTTGGGGAAGTTATTCTGGTCACAACAGAGTCAAGGCTTCTGTAGTAATGTAATTACTATACATGAGAAAGGTGAAGACGACTGAACGTGGGTGAATCTCATTATTATGCTAGACCTTCAAGTTCCATTTCAGTCAAATAGCAGTGAGTCATGTGGTCACCTGTCATTCACAAAGGTCCAGGCCATCTGAACCAGCTTCTGCACCTTGTTCTTGTCACCTGGAAGACAGCAGTGGTTTCTCCATCAAGTACACTGAAGTTAGTGTGAAGACGGTTTTGTCAATGGAACTAGGGAAACTACAGCATTCTTTCAGCATGAACACTCCTCAAATCCAAACACCAAAGTCTTTTTTTGTTGTTGTATCAATAGTGAATGTTAGCCAGATGCTCCAGATGTTACCTTTGAGCTGCTTTGCGTAGCGCAGCAGGAACTGGTAGGGATGTTCCACCTGCAGGTCAAACTTGATGGTCTGCAGCAGGATGCGCTCCAACACCATCACCTCCTCCTGTGAGGACACAAGTCTTCATGAACAGATAGATGCACACGGTGCCACAGTGTCCAGGCTCAGGGTCAAAGGTTAAAGGGTAGAAAACACAAAACTAATTCAGAGAACATCTTCAATTTTACAGTGTTCAATTGTTTTAACTTCAAATGTCACAGATCATTAAACAACAAGTGCGTTGAACCTGTAAACTGTGTTGTTGAACTGATGCTTTCTGAATGTGTTTATCTGTTTGCATATTGAGGCTGCAGCACATTGAAGATTCTGTCTGTGTTCATAGTTACTGAAACGCTGCAGGCTCTGTGATTATGAAACGAATGTGTCTCTTTTCAAATACACTCTTTAAATAGAATTAAATAGGGGAAAAAAAAGCTTTATTTAGCTCATGAAGCCCTGTCCACCTGACCTGTTTCCAGTTTGGACATGATTGATTTACAATTTCTGCTGATCATGGTCTGACCATGGCTCTATGGCTCCACCCAACACATCTAACAAGGCTCCTTTAAAGGGATAGTAGCATTTTTTTTAAAGTGGGGTTGTATGATCTACAAATAGCCCCTAAGTACTTTAATTGCAGTAGAAGACTCTCTGCACTCCTCCCGTTAGCAAACGCCAGCCCATAATAGCCCTGCCCAAAGCTTTACAACATACAGTGTTGTGAACAGACCCAAAGAAACGGCCTATTTTCGCGGCCTAAAAGAGGTTTTACCTGAAAAAAAATACACAGTTCCATTGTTCACTATAATATAATTTTTTCCAGTCCCTCAAAGTGCAGGAAAAATGCAGTTTTTATTTGGACCTAACCAACTGCTGATCGGCGGGCGCTAACCTTGGGCGGAGGGATACGTGAGTTGGTTAGGTCCAAATAAAAACTGCGTTTTTCCTGCACTTTGAAGGACTGGAAAAAATTATTATAGCGAACAATGGAACTGTGTATTTTTTTTCAGGTAAAACCTCTTTTAGGCCACGAAAATAGGCCGTTTCTTTGGGTCTGTTCACAACGCTGTATGTTGTAAATCTCTGGGCAGGGTTATGGGCTGGCGTGCAGAGAGTCTTCTAGTTTAAAGCAGAAGTAAGTGATATATTTGTGTTAATATAAGTCTTAAATAGTTGTATCTTCCGACAGCAATCACTTACATAGAGTGTTTGGACTGAAACACGGGTCTGTCAGTCACTCTGCTCTGCTCTGAGCCGAGGAGAAAACTTTTATCGTATCCTACAGTTTTTATCCAATGAGGAGAGAGAACGGCATGCAGGGCTGTGTGTGCAGCCAAGAGACGCCGTGAATGTGGTGACGTAGGGACGAGGACTGTTATGGTGCGTTCAAGGAAACTCGTAACTCGCGTTTTTCCGACCTGTGAAGTCGTACCAGTTCGATCTGGTACGAGTTCACGGGTCAGAAGTTACGAGTGGCCGTTATAGTGACTTTCACAGGTAAAACAGGTCGGAAAAACACGAGTGGGTTGCCTGGAACGCTACAAAGTCGTAAGTTGTGACTTGAAGCTGTAATTTACGGTTTCAAAAGCCTACCTGGAACGCAGCATTAGCCAAAACGACCGGACCACTTACTTCTGCTTTAAGTACTTAGGGGCTATTTGTAGATCATACAACCCCACTTAAAAAAAAATGCTACTATCCCTTTAACCAGTTATAAGTGGTAGTAATTTATTAGTAAGATAAATTATTACTAATCAACAACCTGACTTTGCCAAACAATGAGCCTGCATCATTCTATCAATATTATATTTGCTGTGTTCTACATTTATTTCATGGATTAGAATTTCTAAATCTCTCATAAAGGTTGTGGTATTGTAAATTGCTACCATTTCAAAATAAGTGTAAAATTGTATCTTTTGGAACCAAATAAATACAAACAATAAAAATGAAGATTCAGAGAAGAATGAGAATAGACTCCTTTTAAAGCTACACATTGCATGTCACTCACACACTAATAGAATGTTGATTCTTTCTACATTTCAGAGAGGTGCAGAAAGGGTGGTGATGAATCTTTCTGCTCTGCTGAGCCCTTTTTGTGCTTCCATCTCCACCGCAGCAGCATTTTTACAACAAAAAACATTACAGTTCACATCCTGATGAAAAGATTCCCCGTCACTGACCTTGGGGTCGTCTCCGAACTGTGCAAACTGCGTGTCGTTGAGGAGGCTGCGAGCCGTCTTGATGATGTCTTTACACTTCTTTGGAGTTTCCTCCACTTTTCCTGCGAGGAAGAGGCAGCATCCTCCTGTCACCTGCAGGCACAGGCACCGGATACATTAAAAACATGTACAGGAAACCCTATTTCCACACGCCGTTAGAGACACATACAGATAAAGCTGAGCGGGGCGTAGCAATATTCAGCAAACTGGAGAAATCAGCACTGATGGCTACTGCTGCTGGTCGCAGCTCTGTTGGGTTTTCATGAAGAGTAAAGTGGATAGAATTAGTGACAGATCTATAAAGTCAAAGTCTGATTCAAAACATCGTTCCAATGTGTGCCCATCAGGACATAAAACTAGTGCCACCATCTTACACCTCCATATTTTCATCTTCTCTTGTTGTTTTTTTTATTTTAAGTGATGGTCCACAAGATGATGCATCTCGTGATTTAAGAACCAAAAACTGGTGAGTCAATCAGAAGAGAGGAGGCTCTGAGACTCTCTTCTGATTGGCTGACTGTTTTCTAAGTATAGCATACTTCACACAGGGAAAACAAATCCTGTGAGGTTGGACTATGGATCGGGGTGGGCAGAGTCCGAGGCATGTTGTCATCCTAAAACAGCGTTTTAAAATGACAACGACATTGTCCATCCAGACTAACACTCCTGAAACTCCAATACAGACATAGTGTTAATGTGAACAGTTGAGCAAGTGGAAGGTGAAATGACACCAAAAGACATAAAGTTGAACATGAAACACTCTTTTGCAATATTTCAAGCAATATCAGTGTGTTCATGTTAAAGATGAAAATAAAAAGATCTATTGTTTAAAATGTAAAGGGGCATCATCCACTTGCTTAACTGTTCACATGAACAGAAACTTTGAGTGCCCAAACTTTTGCATGCCACTGTACATACTTGACCAGGCTTGACTGTGATTGGTTGGTTGTGATATTCTGGTCAATTGTCCTCACCTGAGAGGCTGTAAACCAATTTACTGTATGGATAGTTTATGGATTATTACTTTGTTTGATGCCCAAAGGGAAATTCATTTGTCTGTCAGATCATAGGCTACCATTTGCAGAAAAAAAGTCTGATGGCAGTGGGTATAAAAGATCTTCTGTATCTCGTTGCAGACATAAGAAACAATCAAAATAGATGGTCCATGAAAACACATTTCTTATATGAGAGGTGCTACACAAGTTAAGTAGACAACCATATGGGACCTTTAAACTCCTCAATCCACAGAGATGAGTCTGCAGATTCAGATGTAAGTTGTTTTGTCCGTGATCAAACTGAGGTCATAAAACAGTAACAGGATAAGGAGCTCCATACTTACATATCTGGGGAACTGCTTGAAGGAGTGGAACATGTAGAAGCGGTGGAAATAAACAATCCCAGTCGCCAGAGTGTCATAGTGCCTGAAGCCACAGAGGTTAAAGAAACAGACAACACACACCAGTACCCACCTAACACCAAGATACACTCTACTCTTACTGTCAGTCCTTGTTTTCTATTGATGCTCTAACTTCATTACATGTGACCATTTATATTCTATGCAAAGAAATTAACATGACTTGTCTTGGAGCTGAGGGCCACACATGCAGCTCACAGCCTGCAGCGGAGCACGAGCCACTCACATGAACATGGTGCGTTCACGGACCAGGTTCCCCCTTTGTATTTAGTTAAGTGGCTCTATACGCTCGCAGCCAGTTTCTCCATCACATATTTAAGACAAATCTGTTGAGAAGGATACAGCCCGAGCCGTGTGCCCACATCAAAGATGAACCGAGCCCCCTCTCTGCGGTACCGGGCCTCGGTGGCGGGGTCCAGTCCCTCTGACTGGGAGGGAGTGTGGGCCAAGTCTTTCTTGTCCCAGTACCAGCATGGTTTGATGTGGTCCAGGGTAGCCGGGTCCTTCCTGTCCCAGTGCAAGTGGGGTCTGATGAAGTCCAGGGTGGACAGGTTCCCCCTTGTCCCGCCGGCAGCAGGACCCGAGACCGGAGTGTGTGAGTGTTGTTGAAGGAAGGAGGAGTGTTGGAGGAAGCAACATTTAACCTGCTAACAGCTGCTCCGGTCACACATGCAGCCGGCTGACTGTCGCAGACTGACACCAGACCTCCACCCTGACACCAGACCTCCACCCTGACCTCTGCCGCTTTCACAGCTGCGACAAAACAAACTGCACCGATGCCTAGACTACTAGGTTATTGTGATGACTCTCGCTGAGAGAGCAGACACCTTCAGCACCTGACTTCTCATTCACAGTCCCTTCTTTCAAAAATGTTCCCGGTCCACCTTTAAAATGCTGCATATGCGCCACTAGAGGGCGCTGTTAAGACGTCTTCTCCTTCTTTGGTGCGTGTAGACAGCTGGGAAAACATCTCAGAGGTGCTCTACCGCCCTCTGCTGGAGGATGGACAATCATGTTGAAAAAATAGGAGGGCTGATAAATCAAATCCCCCTTCATAGCCACTTCTCATACTGATGGAAAACATGTGAGGAACTATAGACTGTATAAAAGAGTGAGGAACTCATAAAGACTTATATATTAGGGGAAAAATAATAAATAAGGTTTATGCATAACACATTGAGGAGAACCCAGCTGTCCTAACTACTGAAACTAAATAAATAACACTGCAATGTTGATATAAAATTACATGAAGGAAACATAAATACAAAAGGTTGAGCAATATTATTATAATTTATTAATGAGTATTTATTATTATTTCTTTATTATTTCTGAACAATTGTTCAGTAGGGTACATAAATCTCACTGTATGTGTGCTGTACACATTGTTTTTGTTATGAAATTGTTACTTGTTATAAATGCAGTTTGTCTGCTGTCTCAGCATAGCCTACATGTGGATGTGTTTTGATCTATGATTAAATTCCTTTTGGGTATAATTTGATCTTGGATCTCTGCCCACTTGCTTTAATTGCTGTTTGTACTGTTTCTTTTCTTTTTTTTTAGTTCATTTGGATGTTGTGATACACTTGTATTGCATGTAGATTGTACATGTAGATTCTCCTATTTTCGTAGTTCAATTTGTTTAAGTCGAAAAATTTAATATTTTGAAGAGTAAAATATCTAGAAGAAAATAAAAGAGAGAAATTGAGACGCAAAAACGCCCTCTACAGGCGTTATGTATGGAGGTAGATTTGTGTCTTTATTATTCAATCAAAAAAAAGGTTGCTTCAATCAAAAAATATATTTTCAATCAAAAAAAACCCGTTTCAATCAAAGAAAAAAAGTGTTTGAATGCAAAAATATATTTGAGACTCAAAAAAATGCATTTGAACACTATTTTTTTTTTGCTTGAAAATGTTTTTTTTGATAGAAGTGAAGGTTTTTTTTGTTTGAAGCAACTTTTTTTGATTGAAGTATTGTTGTTTTGTGTTTGGGCCATATTATGGGTAGGACATTTGTGTCTTTATAATTCAATCAAAAAAGAAGTTGCTTCAAACAAACAAAAAATATTTTCAATAAAAAAATCACTTCAATCAAAAAATAAACCTTTTCAATCATAGAAAAAATGTTTTTGAATGCAAAAAAATATTTGAGACTCAAAAAATTGCACTTGAACACTTTTTTTTTGATTGAAAATGTTTTCTTTGATTGAAGTAATCTTTTTTTGTGTTTGGACCATGTTATGGGTAGGACATTTGTGTCTTAATTATTCAATCCCAAAAAAGTTGCTTCAATCAAAAACATTTTCAATCAAAAAAAAAATATTTTCAATCAAAGAAAAAACTGTTTAAATGCAAAAAAAAAAAAATCATTTGAAGTGTTTTTTTTTTTGATTGAACTTTCTTTTTTTTTGAATGAAGTGAAAAAAGTTTTGAAGTCGTTTTTTTTTTTGAATCATTTTGACACAAACGTACCGCAGTGGGCGGGTGCTTCCCCATTGGTCAGACATGTTTGAGTGACAAGTGTCTACACCAACGACGTCTTTCTGACAAGCAAGTCATGGTCGCCACTCGCCAGCGAGCCAGGAAGCAGTGGTGGAGTTGTTGGTAAGTAGATAAAACCGTATTAAAATGATTGGTGTCACGTTATTAGCCTACTCTGTTTGATATTTCGATTAAACATACAGCTTGCTAACTTAGCTCACGTTGACTAATTTGTGTGATGGTGTTAGATATCTGACGCCTCATATTGTCAGGCAGTTAAGTAAAGTTGGAAAGATATTCACAGATTCGGACTTCCGGGATCAATAACTTTGAGACGAAACGTTGTTCAAACACAAATGATGCCTCTTTCACATCATAATCCTACAGACTACTACCTACAAGAATCAAAAACCGATTTTTTTTACGAAAACGAGCCGTTCTCCGAGCTGGATGGAAAACATTGATCTCTATGCGCAGCCGGTAGCCGGGCGAGTGCGCAGGGACCGTCTGCAAATTGCAATACAAGAGCAAGACGCTCCGAACAAAAATCAATAGCTCCACTGTTATACAGTACAGCGACTCCAAAATCACCACACACACCAAGGGACTCCTCGTGGTCATACTACAACAGCTATTTTGGAGAAATGTGCCTTTTAATAATTTTGGTGATTTTTTTATAGGAATTGATCATTAATATCTTGCAATATTAATCAATAGCTGCACTGTTATACAGTACAGAGACTCCAAAATCACCACACACACCAAGGGACTCCTCATGGTCATACTACAACAGCTGTTTTGGAAAAATGTGCCAAAAACAGTGGAGCTATTGATAAATATTGGAGGTTTTTAATGATTAATTCCAATAAAAAAATCACCAAAATTATTAAAAGGCACATTTCTCCAAAACAGCTGTTGTAGTATGACCACGAGGAGTCCCTTGGTGTGTGTGGTGATTTTGGAGTCTCTGTACTGTATAACAGTGGAGCTATTGATTAATATTGGAGGTTTTTAATGATTAATTCCAATAAAAAAAATCACCAAAATTATTAAAAGGCACATTTCTCCAAAATAGCTGTTGTAGTATGACCACGAGGAGTCCCTTGGTGTGTGTGGTGATTTTGGAGTCGCTGTACTGTATAACAGTGGAGCTATTGATTTTTGTTCGGAGCGTCTTGCTCTTGTATTGCAATTTGCAGACGGTCCCTGCGCACTCGCCCGGCTACCGGCTGCGCATAGAGATCAATGTTTTCCATCCAGCTCGGAGAACGGCTCGTTTTCGTAAAAAAAATCGGTTTTTGATTCTTGTAGGTAGTAGTCTGTAGGATTATGATGTGAAAGAGGCATCATTTGTGTTTGAACAACGTTTCGTCTCAAAGTTATTGATCCCGGAAGTCCGAATCTGTGAATATCTTTCCAACTTTACTTAACTGCCTGACAATATGAGGCGTCAGATATCTAACACCATCACACAAATTAGTCAACGTGAGCTAAGTTAGCAAGCTGTATGTTTAATCGAAATATCAAACAGAGTAGGCTAATAACGTGACACCAATCATTTTAATACGGTTTTATCTACTTACCAACAACTCCACCACTGCTTCCTGGCTCGCTGGCGAGTGGCGACCATGACTTGCTTGTCAGAAAGACGTCGTTGGTGTAGACACTTGTCACTCAAACATGTCTGACCAATGGGGAAGCACCCGCCCACTGCGGTACGTTTGTGTCAAAATGATTTAAAAAAAAAAACGACTTCAAAACTTTTTTCACTTCATTCAAAAAAAAAGAAAGTTCAATCAAAAAAAAACCACTTCAAATGATTTTTTTTTTTTTTGCATTTAAACAGTTTTTTCTTTGATTGAAAATATTTTTTTTTTGATTGAAAATGTTTTTTTTTTGATTGAAGCAACTTTTTTGGGATTGAATAATTAAGACACAAATGTCCTACCCATAACATGGTCCAAACACAAAAAAGATTACTTCAATCAAAGAAAACATTTTCAATCAAAAAAAAGTGTTCAAGTGCAATTTTTTGAGTCTCAAATATTTTTTTGCATTCAAAAACATTTTTTCTATGATTGAAAAGGTTTATTTTTTGATTGAAGTGATTTTTTTATTGAAAATATTTTTTGTTTGTTTGAAGCAACTTCTTTTTTGATTGAATTATAAAGACACAAATGTCCTACCCATAATATGGCCCAAACACAAAACAACAATACTTCAATCAAAAAAGTTGCTTCAAACAAAAAAACCTTCACTTCTATCAAAAAAAACATTTTCAAGCAAAAAAAAATAGTGTTCAAATGCATTTTTTTGAGTCTCAAATATATTTTTGCATTCAAACACTTTTTTTCTTTGATTGAAACGGGTTTTTTTGATTGAAAATATATTTTTTGATTGAAGCAACCTTTTTTTTGATTGAATAATAAAGACACAAATCTACCTCCATAGTTATGCCACTTTTAAGGTGGACCGTAAAGATACTATAATTTAGTCAGGGAACGAGGTTCATGTTCGTCCCTTGCATCCGTCCCATCCAAACAAAGAGCTCCAGAAAACGCCGGAGCCCTGATCATGACAGAAACGTCCTCCAGCCAATCACCGAGGCTTCAACATGGCCATGTATGGTCGCCTTCAGCGGTCTAAAAGTAAGTGTCCAATCACAGTGCGCGGTGGGCGGGGCTTGATGTCCACATGCACCAGCACATTGGTTGTTCAGCGTGAGCGTGCCGTCCAGCAGCCAATCAGAAGGCCAGAATCCAGGGTTGTTTTCCGAGGCGTGTCTGGGGGGCGCACCAATCAGAGGCGGGGCTGCATCAAGGTTGGTTTGTGTGCAGAAGAGAGGAACTGTCTGCTGCTGTCCCTGGAAAGGTACGAGTGAACCAGAGAAATGTGTCCACGGCGGGGTTTTACGGTCAAGTTGTGGTCCGGGCTGTCACGCTGACTCTCCGGCAGTGCGCAGGCTGCGGCGCCGTAGCGGAGACGTGCAGCTAAGCGGCTAACTCGCTGTTTGTGTAACTCTTCTGCTGAGCCCCTGCCTGCCCCTGGACAGCTTAGCGGCTAGCAGCTAACCTGCTAACGGTACAGTCACTGTGTAGATGAATGAGCCCCGTGTGTTCCTGTGTGTGTGTGTGTGCACCGCTCAGCCCACGGCTCGGCGCGGGTGGGCGTGAGTCCCCGGTCAGAGGGTGAGCTGCTGGCCTAGTGGGAGAGGCGGCAGCAGCCCGAGGAGCTAGCTGGCGCTGGGCTGTCAGGAGGAGACACACCACGATAACTAACCTGCTAACTTTGTCGTTAGCCTCGGGCTGGGCGAAGTACCGTAGCCCACTTTTAAAAGGCTTAGACCCAGCTTTAGTTGAGCCCTGCTCCCGTGAGGCGAGCTCATGGACACAAAGTTTCGCCTGTTGGTCGTCAGTGCATGTTTTTTTTTTGTTTTTTTTTAGTGTTTACTGGCTGTCACGAACAGTTGTCAGTGGAGTGGATCTGGTTCTACATCTACACCCCGTTTGTGGTTGTAATGTCTTCAAAACCACACGTTCATGTGTGTCACTTTGCATTTCCTGGAAGTCGTGTCATTTCCACCACTCTGCCAGAAAGTGCAAATGTGATTTCAACATACAGTCATTTTTTATGTATTATGTATTCTATATTTTGTACATTATATAGTTCATAATATCTATTTATTTCAGGGCTCCAGGCTTAACTTTTTTTTTTTACTGGTAGCACAGTGTCCCCTAAATTAAAATTTTAGGAGCACAAACAGATAATTTAGGGCCACAAATGAACTTGCAAACCAAATATTCACATTTCCTTTTCATTCATGATCCTCATACACCTCCCAAAACAACAGCAAATTTACTGGCTGCATGGTAGATGAAAAAATTACTTGCACTCACTGTCTCAAATTTTAGGAGCAAAATGCACCCATTTAGGGCCAGTCTGAGTTATTACTCATAATGTTCTGTTCAATAATGAATTTCCCCTCGGGGATGAATAAAGTTTAACACAACGTAACCATACATGATGTTATGTCCTTTAGTGCAAACTTCACTACAGCATTCATTTTCAATATTATTAATAAACTGACTGGATAAAGAGAGATTAAATCTCTGCCAGTCAATTTGTCAATTGACTGGCAAAATTGATTTCAGGTAATGACTTGAGTAATTTAATGGCAGCACTCCACTCATTGTGATGAATAATAGAATTTTTAATTAACTTTGAAGTCTAGTGGAGATTTTTTTTGCCTTCCTTTGCTAATTGTTTGGTTTTTCTACTCTTGCGCTTCTCGTTTCAGCTGCAGCAGGCAACCAAACAGCTGTAAAAAGACACTGTCTGCTACCTATAGCCTACCTGTAGAAAACAGCAGATACACAACCAGAGACCTGCTGCAAACATAATATAGCCATGTTATGTGGCAAAAAAATCCCAAAAAAACCCTCATTAGTTCAGCCTTAGAACATCTGTGGTCCTAAAACCAGATCCGATTGTGGGTCAAGTACCCAGCCTCTTTCTCCACCGAGCGGGACTGGCCGTCGTGTGTGTGTGTGTGTGTGTGTGTGTGCACCTTAGAACAAGCAAGTTAACCAGCAGCTGCAAAAGGCCAAGTCCGTCTGTGTCTGCCTGAAGCTTCTCTTCTTCTTGTAACATAAGTGTTGGCTTTGGACCACAGTGACAACTAAATGTCACTGAGCAGCTGTGTAGTGTGAGAGGGGGAGTAACAGACACACACACTCACGCTGGGGTTGTGTGGTGGTGGTAGTGTGAGGTTAAACAGAAAGAGACCCCGACTGCCAAAAATGGCCTCAACTACTCTCTCTGCTTTGGTAAACTGTCTGGATTGTGAATGTGTGAATGTCAGAGAGAGAGTGGGGGGGGGGGGGGGGGGGCGTGTGGGTGTGACCAGCTCCACAGGGAGGAGGGATTCATATACAGCTGAACAATACACTGAGAAAAAAAAACATACTGGATTAGAATGGCAGATGTTATGATTTCCACTGAAATGATGATATTTACATTTCATTTACACTGGAAAAAAATAAGGATGATGTGATTTTAGTTTGATCTTATACCAAACAAGCATTTGGATAATAGATTTGACCATATTGTGATCTCAATTGTATTTTGATTAACTTGCTGAGCCCTAAAGCCATATCTGCCAAGAGCTGTAGTGAAGTTGGCCTGGTGTGGAGATTAACACTTCGTATGGAGGTTTCAGATCGCTGGAGAGACAGTTGAGTGAGATTTGTGGATCAGAAAATGTTGTGTCGGTGTCCATGGTGCAGCTTCTTCTCTCTCAGTGCTTCTGCTCTGCGAGGCTTGGGGGTAGCGACGTCTTGTTGCATGTTGTACCAGCATGGAGCGGGTGTGTGAGTGAGCTGTACAGTTAGCGTCTGCCATTCTGAAAGTAAGAGGTTTATTTAGGGTCGATGTCTTCATTCTTTGCTGATTTTTTCCAAAAAAATCTTCCAAAATTCAAACGTTTTTCTGCCTGCTGAGGTAAACAGAGCTCAGAGGCTGGTTATGACCTCTTGGTTGGCCTTGATTTACCCAGAATCCCCTGCTGTGCCACACTCTGGTTTAAGATAGTTAAGTTAAGTTAGCTTTTTCCAAGACACAGTCAGAGTCTGTCTTTGTGAAACCGGCCCCAGGCCTTAACCACCAGAAAGCCATTTGAAATTGTAACGTTCAACAAAAATGTCCTCACACAATGATGGTTTCGAACACTCACAAGCACAGACACACACACACACACACAGACACACACACACACACGTGGATTTTTATTGGCAAAAGTAGATCATTAATTCAGTGTTGTGTTGTGTAGAAGTCTATTTGGCAGTAGCTGGAGCTTTCAGTCTTCTTGGGTCAGTCTCTTCAACATCTGTTTACTTGGATTTGTTCCATTTATCTTTGACTTCCTGCCAGATTGGAGGCAAGTGTCTGGCAACAATTGTATCGATTTACAATTAAATGTACAACACAATAAAGGAAAAGTGCAAAAAAACACGTTCCGAGGACACTGTTTGTACAGATCAGGTTTCACAATAGTTGGCTGGTCTCCTGGTTCAGTCTGTTTCCCCCTGTATCTTATGTCCAACCAGAAATCTCAGAGCGATGTTACAAACTGGACCTTAGCACAGACGGTATAGTCTGGTTGCTTGTTAAACCCTTCATCTGGAAAACCTTAATTTTACAATCTGCTCCATTGTGTATCTATTTCTTGTGGTCTGTCCTGGAAGAGGCATCTTCCTCTGTTGCTCTTCCTGATCCTTCTATCATCTTTCCCCTGTTACGGGGCCTCAGGGTCTGAGTTCTTCCCGGTCCGATCGGGTGTCCACAGATTAAAATACTAGGCTAGTTCTTGACAAAATCATTTATGCTATTATGAAGGTGTTCATATGAAAAATGAGGTGAACCTATGGAATTCTTTACCATCTGAAATTAAATCCCAAACAGAACTAAAGAGGTTTCATGTGAAAGTTAAACATTGGCTCAAGCAGCAGCAGAAATGTTAACATTAACTTTTCTCAAGTCATCGTCAATACAACACTTTACTAATGTTTAATGCTAAACTTAACTTGTATTTTAGTCTGAAATTTGCAGGTGTGTTTACTTATTCATGGATCCATTCTGTATCCTCCACTATATTTGTATCATTGCATTTATTGTATTCTGTATATTTTATCCTATTCTAAAGCCTGACCAGGGACAAAGACCACAAATTAGCTGAAGCTAGACGTCCTATATGCATCACATTTTCCCATTTTTGTGGCAATGTTGTATGTATCGTCCCTGTTAAATAAACATTAAAATGAATAAATAAATAAAATAAACTGCATTTAATATGTAATACTAAAAACAGTAAGTTACAAAATTAGTCAAATCAATTATCATCTTGTCATTTGCAAGTGATTGTTTTGATGATTATAGAAATATTCCCCTATAAAATGAGACATAATGCATTGAAATTGGTACCTACCTACAGTACTACCATTAATTCTCTGCTGCTGAACTGAAATTTTAGACATTGTATGCTGTATGTGTCTATTAGCATGATAATATGTAAACATGCAAGACTGAAACTGCATATCAGCAATAGTAATGTAATGTTTGCAAACATAATAGCAATTTTTTGAAGACTTTTCCATGAAGAACAGGGTCATAATATATAATATACGGAGACAAGGTTGAATGTAACAGAAAATAAAATGTAATTTTAAAATCAATATTTAATGGCAAAACGCTACCATTCGCCCCCCTTTAGCCCCCCCCCCCCCTCATCCAACAGAGGATGAGATGCTTTCAGTAATAATGTGTGTGTCCTCTTCTCAGCCCAGTCGTCCATCCAGCAGTGCACCATGGGAAAGAAGAGTCGAGTGAAGACTCAGAAGTCGGGTTCAGGAGCCAGCGCTGTGGTTTCCCCAAAGAGATGATGAAACTCATCTCTGAGCTGCTGCAGAGTAACGTTCACACTGTCTGTCGCCACCTTCACAGTCTGTACCTCAGGACAGACCTACACTCACTGCAGTGCTCACAGACAGGCTAGATGATAAACTCAAACAGAGCAAATGTTTGTTTTAAAGGTGTAGACCTTGCAGTTTTATTATATATGACTGAAGCATTATGCTTATCTACCAATGATGTGTTTTTAATTAAAACAAATGATAACTTTCCTAGATCTGTATCCTTTAGGTGGCAGGTCAAGACCTTTTAGTGTTACTGAGAGAAACTCAATAGAACCAGACTGGTAGTTTTAACAGTGATACTTATGTAGGTGTAATGATGGTAAATGTTAATTACCAGTAATGACAGCAGCACAGATTTACAATTATAATAATAATGTTATGCAGTTCATATTTGGGGTGAAGCAGCTTAGACCCCAGAGTAATTTAATAACGAGGGGATAAGTGAAAAACAAATGACTATAATAGTAATAATAATGTCAGAGTTACCTGCAGAATGACGACAGACTACAGCAGAGAGTGACAAGTGATGGGGAGCAGCACTGCTCAATGCATCAAGGGAGTTCCACATGCAGCCTTGTATCATAGCAGTGAATCTGTGATGGTTCAGAGCTGTTGACGTACGCTCCATGTGCTCTTAAACGTCTCACACTTGGATAGAAATGAATCATAGAGAATAAAAGGAGATCACTTTGTGTTTTGCTGTAATTTCAGGTTGATAATGGTTATATTTTGGACATTGCCTGTGTGTCAGTTTAAGTGATACACCTGCAGTGTTAATGCTGCCCTGTGTTTTCCCAGAATGCAGCAGTGCAGTGCCCTCTGCTGGCAAAGAATGGGAGGAGTACATCCAGATCAGAGGTTTAGTGGAGAAGATCCGCAAGAAGCAGAAAGGTGAGGAGACTGTTTGGTGACTAGGTGACCAGAACATTAAGAAGAAGTGAATATTTATCTATTTTCTCTCTCTCTTTCTCTGTGTTTTTTCAGGTCTGTCAATAATATTTGAGGGCAACAGAGAAGACCACTTCTATGACCTGATGTCCTGGGCTCAGGAGAGCGGGGCTTCCTGCGACGGCTTCTCTGTGACTGACTTTGGTGAAGAGGGCTACGGCCTGCGGGCCACCAGAGACATCAAGGTGAGTTTTGTGACGCCTTTGTTTATTCCTGACATCTCAAGAAGATTTTTAAATTTCTGTTAATTTGAACAGTTAAAGGGATAGTTCAACATTTTGGCAAATTGGCCCATTGCCATAATCCCTATAGTTTTAGGAGTAGGTTTGTTATCTTTATTATGGCAATGGGCCAGTTTGCCAAAATGTTGAACTGTCCCTTTAAGCAAGGTGAAGATGAAATGATCTCCAAAAGGCATAAAGTTACAAATGACACATTCCTGCTACATTTAAAACAATATGATATATTTTTATCTTTTACATTGTCAAAATGCTGCATAGTAAGTACCTAGTAGCCCCCCTTGGAAACTAGTGTGTAAATATGTCCAGGGTTTCCCGCAGTGCTTTCCTGTTAAGGCGGCCGCCTTAGCAACAATATAATTGTTCGCTAGTATAATTGTTCGCTATAATATAATTTTTCCAGCCCTTCAAAGTGCAGGAAAAACGCAAATTTTTATTTGGACCTAACCAACTCACGTATCCCTCCGCCCAGGGTTAGCGCCCGCCAATCAGCAGTTGGTTAGCTCCAAATAAAAACTGCATTTTTCCTGCACTTTGAGGAGCTGGAAAAAATTATATTATAGCAAACAATGGAACTGTGTATTATCTTTCAGGTAAAACCTCTTTTAGGCCGCGAAAATAGGCCGTTTCTTTGGGTCTGTTCACAACACTGTATGTTGTAAAGCTCTGGGCAGGGCTATGGGCTGGCGTTGCTAACGGGAGGAGTGCAGAGAGTCTTCCACTGCAATTAAAGTACGGTGCAATTTGTAGATCATACAACCCCACTTTAAAAAAATGCTACTATCCCTTTAACGTAAAAAAGCTGTGAGGCGATATATGGTATATGGAGGTATATATGGGATTTTCACTGTCTGTCACCGGCCGTGCTCATGCTCACCAACAAAGCATGGCTTCTGTTGCCGAACAATCATGATGACAAAAATACAACTTCATAACATTCCTCAGTATTACCAGCTGTAACTTTAGCTGTTGAAGTGAGCTGAAAGTCCTTTTTCTGCCGCTGTTGTTTTCTTTCATTCCCGACGCACAAATTAATCTGGAGATGGGATGGAGCCTTCATAACCCAGGAAAGGAAAGCTGCATTTCTCTGCTGCCATTTGTAAGACCTTCGAAATGGGGCACTGATACAATGGGTCCACAGATGCAGCCTCTGGAGGATGAGACCCCTGAAATGGGACACAGTTACAGAATAGTTTGCTGGTTAAATGAAACCAGCTCCTGTCACCTGCTGCAGCTAATTGGCAGAGCACGTGGAATGCTTACGTTTTTATGGTGTGTGTGTGTGTGTGTGTGTGTGTGTGTGTGTGTGTGATGCGCACACAGGCAGAGGAACTATTCCTGTGGATTCCCAGGAAGATGCTGATGACAGTGGAGTCGGCCCAGAACTCCGTGCTCGGTAAGAACTTAAGTTCATAAAAAGTGTTTGTGCGGAAACTGCAAATCTGAATCATCTCTGGCCGTCAAACCTGTGGCCTGTAGGTGGATTTCTGGCTGCACTGCAACATAGGGCTGACCCAAAAAATTCGAAGCTTTGTTCGTTGCCATGATCATGAAGTCCGTGATCGATTCTTTTTTTTTTTTTTCCTTTTTGACACCGGTGCTCATTGGCAATTGTTACATTAAAATGAGTAGGCTACTTGCCGTCCTGAAAACCTGCCTGATTTTGAAGATATGCAGTGTTTGTTTGCCATTACTTTCATTATTTCCGCTAGCCCCCCCCCCCCCCCCGGCGGACGTCGGACGTTACGATCGTGCACCCCCCCCCCCCGGCCATCGAAGCTTCGATTTTGATCTATTTTATGTCCGTGAAGCTTCGATTATCAAAATATGACAATCGGGTCAGCCCTACTGCAACAGCAGGCCCAGCCCCATAATGTGATAATTGTAAAGGATGATATTTCCACCAGTGGTCAGTGGAGTGCTGACTGAGCCACAGTCTATTCAGGTCCTCTGGAGCAGGCTGCTCAGGAACTACAGGGAAGAAGAGGAGTGCTTCCAATACACTGAGCCTCATTTTCAGTCTTCAGTTACAGCAATTAAACCGCTTTCATTTCACGTCTTAAAGAGGAACTATGCAGGATTATCAGCTTCGGAGTAATTGTGATGGTTAAATAAATGACTTGGGAGGGAGAATGGAGGCTCTCTGCCTGTCTCCCAGCGTCTCTTGGCCGAAAACCGACCTTACAAGATCAGAGCCTCCGACCCGGTGTCCCAGCTCTCGTCTCAGCAGCACAGCAACAAATACGTTCCCCGTAATCCATAATCTTGTTTATGACAGGCAAAAATACACAAATGTACACACTGTAAAATTGAAATGGACCTGGAGTCTAATAATAAAGTCTATCTGTCTGTCTGTTTGGCTGTCTGTCTATCTATACTAAAACGTGCCGTCAACCGACTGCCTTCCACTTAGCGGCCAGAGCGCTGTCACCGGAAGAGTCGCAAGTGTGACGTCTGACACAAGAATCAAACCCGCTAATTTGATCACACCGACAGCAGCGACCACTGATCTGTTCCGAGACTGTTGTTATTCTGTCACCTGAGTTAAATGGCTGCTGTATGGAAAACCACGCTGTGGTCTGTAATCGAGGTGCAGACGAGTGAGGATCGAAAAACGAGAGTGAGACAACGCGGCCGTAGCCGCCGTGATATGACGACCCCACCCCCACTGAATAACTCCTGTATACAGCTGTAACTGTACAGTATAGTGAAAAAGGGCTGTTGGTCTTTTTGGCAATGAAATCCTCACTGGCCTTAGCAAACGCCGACATGTTTGTTTACAGTGTGTGGAAGGAGAGCGTTAGGGTTGTGCCGATTGGCGATCCAATCGTCTATCGGCGATTGGAAGGACGATCGGCGATGTTTTGTTTTCTTGCCGATTTTACACACACACATACTCGCTACTTTTTTATTGATCTAATGCGCAATCTGTTTGTTTTGTTTTAATGAAGCCGCTTGGCTTGCTGCTTCCAACTATACTCTGTCAAATGACAATGTTTCACCAATCAAATGCAGCCACTGGCGACGTCCAATCAGACGGAGCCAGGTAGTCATATGACCGCACACAACATCTCTGTGGTAAACAGGGTGGCCACTCCGCCTCAAATTTGA
Organism: Trachurus japonicus; assembly: GCF_045865225.1. Taxonomy (NCBI): domain Eukaryota; kingdom Metazoa; phylum Chordata; class Actinopteri; order Carangiformes; family Carangidae; genus Trachurus; species Trachurus japonicus. Next base: position 1,968 of record NW_028221092.1, on the reverse strand, counting down.
GGAAACACGTTTAGCTGGTGGTGTGGCTGTGACTAGGCTTCTTTTTACAGTCTATGCTAGGCTGCCGACGCCAGCCCTGTATGTCACAGCCCGACGACGTGTTCACTAGGGATGCAAATTATCGAGTAATTCATTAATCGATAGTTGATAGACCTTATCGATCGATGATCGATTAATTGATAAGCGGCGATTTTCCTGAGAACCTAAATTTAAGGGGAAAATTCCTTATGGACTTTACACTAGTATTTGTTAATTTATTTTAAGAGCACAGCACAATGAAAATGTTTAAGTAGCACGTTATTTGGGACAGAGAGCTCTGAGGTTGAAGTCCTATCATAATGAGATGAGATGAGGTGAGAGAGTTGCGTTTCCATTACAGATTTTCGCAAAATAAAAGCGATATTTCTGAAACTTCGAAAAAGTGCAATTGCCATTTGCGGGTGTTTCCATTGAAAGGTATTTTGCGAATGAGCCGTAATGCGTCTTGCGTTTCTATGGTGACGGCACAGCAATCTCAGCTGCCGACAGCTGTTGCTGTTATTGTTATTAACAAAGACGAAAACAGCGCTTGATTGCTGAAAGGCAAAGCCCGTGTGGCGCTGCAGCGGCCACAAATAAGGACGCACTCACACGGGCCAGTTGTTCCGTACCGTGCTGAAGCCCGAATCCCCCCCCCCTGTCCCCCGCTGGCCCGCACTCACACCACCTCCAACCCAAGCTGCTCAGCACGGTTGCCTCCGTTGATATAGAGGGATTATTTGTTTACCAACACAGCGGATGTGCGCTTTAACCTGACTGCAGAAAGAACGGAGCCTTTTAACACCAGCGGTTGATGAGGCGCTGTCGCGCTGACAACAATATTGTGTCCACACACCCGTACTGGTTTATGTGACTTAAGGTGACATGTCGGCGCAGGAGGGAGTGGGAGCGTGGATGCGAGCCAGTCTCCTTCAACCATGCAGGGAAAAGGGGAATGATAGGAAAGGGTTTTCTAATTTATTGAGAAACAATGCCCAGGTCAGCAATGCATGACAATAAACATGTGGTTCATTTGTCCCCTCAAGTTACATAAACCAACACAGCTTGGACACACGCGCTGTTCTCCGCGGCACCGCAACGAGCGCTTTTTTTTTCTTTTCTTTTTTTTTTTTTAAATTAAGCTCTGGTAGCGACCGGCTAAACTACGGTAGGATACTGTAAACCAGCGCGGATCCGGTGTGTTTATCAAAGCTTGTCCGCCGTGCTGAGGCACCGGGTCGGTTTGAGCTGCGTTCAGGCTGCATTACAACTCCTCAGGCAGCTCCGTGTCGGCGGCTTTTTGACTCGTTTACTCACGGGTAGTCTGTGTGTTAGCGATGGTACAGCCTGAGTCCCGTATAGCTACAACAGGTAACAGTGTTGTCTCTTTTCACCTCCTCTCCCTCTCTCCCTTGTGTGCTGCAGTGCGCAGCGCTGCACACGTTTACACAGAGATCTGCTACATTATGTCGGCTTTGCTTGTATACATTTCACAGTAAAACTCCCATTGAAAAGGAACGATTAATTGCAAGTAATTTAATTTAATCGATTAAATTCTTATCGACAATTAATCGATAGTCGATTAATTGTTTGCATCCCTAGTGTTCACTGATATGCCACAAATAAATTACGTCCGCCATGAATAGATTTTTCGGCTTTCGGCAACGCAATAGCGTTCCGTTCATTGATCATAGCGCTCTTTCTCCGTTATTAGCCCTCACACACACACACACAGAGAAGCGCGCATGCATGACAGCAGGGCACGGTAAAAGCGATACTCATACGCCGCCGCCGCCCCCCCCCCCCCCCTCCCCGGTCGAAGGAACACGTGGAACGGCCTCCGCCGCCAACCCCCCACCCCCCCGGACCCCGGCGATAGATAGGTCTATCGGCGATCTCCAGGGAGGGCGATTGGGACGATCTGAGAATGTCAAAATCGCCCAACACTAG
>NW_028221091.1:0-27599 GCF_045865225.1 Trachurus japonicus | reverse complement strand
GATTGCAGTGGACGAGCAGTGTGGAGGAATATTATAAGGTTTTTGTGTAGTTTTATGTGTCGGGCCGTATTTTTCTCATATAAAGTTTTCGTTGGACTACGAACCGGCCTCCCGGATATCCAGATGCGCTTTGAGGAATAAAAAACTACTCCGGAGTCCAGAGTATTCATCAGCATGAAGGTGAGTCAGACTGAATTTCATTTTTTAGTGGACTATTCCTTTAAAGTTTAAAATACGGTGGCTGAGAGAGGACATGTACAAATACATGTAGTCAAACTGACAAAAATCATAGTACGTGTCTGTCAGAGCTTCTAATGAGGTTTGACTTCCTGTGCAAAATCAAATGTTGCTCTCAGCCCGTCCCCGAGTATCACAGTTCATGTCCATGACACCTGGCCATATATTTAATGAGGCACAAATTAGAGAGCGCATAATTAAGAGTTCAGCAGCTCAGACTGTAACAGGGCCCCACCGCCTGCGCTTCTGTTACAATAAATACATGTTTTAATAGGGTCATAAAGTAGCTTGGATGGTGGTTGTAGTTTTTACGGCCTTGTTCGGGAACGTGAACGCTGGCAGACTGGAGCTCAGCCCCCCCGCCACTGGTTCAATATGTCTGTGGGGCTTAAAATATTACAGCAAATCTGACAACACCTAAAACCCTTTTTTGTGTATGTGTGTGTGTGTGTGTTTTGGGGAGAATAACTGCTGGTGTTCTTCATTTCACAGTAATGAGGAAAAATGTGCGCTTTAATACCCTGCCACCCCCAACCCCAACACATTGTCTGCTGCCACCTATTGTTCTCCAAATCCCATTCTTTTAATTGTCAAATGTGCAGCAGCAGCAGATCAGATTTGAAGGTGAACTTCCTCCAGGAAGAAAAGGAAGCGTTATGAGCCAGAGGGAGTAAATCTGCTTTTTTTTTTTTGCCTGAAGTGACACTTTTGAGGATATGTATCCCACTACCTATTTTATTAATGTTAAAACATGCAAAATCTCTGTCTTAAGACACAGTTGGGTAACAATACTGTCCTGTCAGCTCTTTGGGATAATACCCTGACAGATACAGTGCATCTCAACATTCCTGTGTGCTAAAATTAGACTCCTCTTCCTTATACTATCTCTAATACATCTTTCCTTTTTCAGTGTATCAAAGTTCGATTTAAGTGAGATTTGGACTACTGCTGTCCGCATTCAATAAAATACATGTACAGCTTTTTTTTTTTTGCTTTTTTTTGCAGTAATCTTTTCCAATATCATACTTGCTGGAGTCGATAGGCTTCCATAAAATTTGGACTAACAGATGTTAGGGAACAAAGGTGAAGAGAGAGATTTGAGATAGGCTTCAGCTGCTCTTTGATTTTCTTTCAAAGCAGATGTTGGTTTGACAAGTAGGTGGGGTTGGTGAGTAAAAATGGAACAGCAAACAATGGAGCGCTGTCAAAAAGTTCTGGAGAGAAGATTGTGAGGTGGGTGAATTGATTAAAGTATCCAATGCAATGTTTCAGCTTTGTTTTACCTGATTTCTTCTTGTAAAAATATGACAATAAGAGTGCAATCCAACAGAAGACGCCTACAACACATAAGCACGATGTAAAAGACTTGCAATAGTAGGAATTTTGAACCAAAGCGCATTAAATAGATGCATAAAATGACGGTAATGTCCACATCATATTTAAATATTGATGGAGAAGCCTTCAGGGCTAATATTTGGGTTTAAAAAGGAAGTATGCAAGATTCTTACCTTTACTACATTTAAATCAATAACTATTAAAGGGATAGTTCACCCAAAATTGAAATTTCACGCATTATCTACTCACCCTCATGTCGACTAAGGGCTGGGAGAAGTTTCAGAGTTATCCGTGGCTTCTCTGAGTAACAGGGGGTCTCGGCGTAGCAGTGCATGTCCATATAACGGTTGCAAATGGATACCAACTGTCTTCTTAACAAAAAGACACACCAAAAAACATCCAAATACCTCCATGCTGCTCATATGTAATGTCCGTCTTGTATTGAAGCCCCAAAATGCGAAATTGTCCTGAAAAAAATTAAATGAGTCTATATTTCTAGCCTCTTCCCAGTTTGTCCAAATTTGACGAACCAGGAAGAGGAGCTTCGAGAAGCTTCCGCTACAAAACAAGCCTGAAATATAGACTTATTATAGACTTTTTTTCTGAACAATTTCGCATTTCAGGGCTTCAATACAAGACCTCATGAGTTGTAGATGGAGAATGGAAAATGGTCCAAACATCACTGGACAAGCTTTCCACTGGAAAAGACTTGATGCTGAGGTCTCAGTAATAATATTGGGGTTATCACAAGAGGACAATAAAAAATTGATGGTTAAAGTGAAAAACCTGTTTGTGTGTACACCTGAGCTATGACCCAGTACCTAACCCAGCTGCTGCAGCATGTCGCTTGGCGACAGGACGCCAGCTGCAAAGCTGGTGAAGGTCAAAAAAGTGGCTGTGCGCCAGAGAAAATAAAAACTTAAGAGCAACGGCTGTTTCCAGAAAGTGTTTCATCTGTGAAATTGCAAAGGGAACAGCTGTTGGATTTTAATTTCAGTACTCTGTTTAGAGAAACACCAGCCAGAAATGATGAGAATGGAGAACATGCCCTACCAGTAAATGCTGAGGACTTACAGTTATTGAAATATTGACAGTGACGTCAATAACTGAGGTCTTAAAACACTCCAGTTAAACAGAACTCTTACTGATAACAAATCAAGATACCAACGCAAGTGACTCATCAACAAACATAAGGAGACATATGTGTGTACTGGCTGATCAGACCAACAGCGACGACAGGGGGGAAACAGCACCGATAATAACGGAAACTCAGTGGGTTGATGGAGAATGTGTACAAATTGTTTAGCTTATGCTAAATATAACAGTGATCAACTTGAAGAATATTAAGTTATTAGTCATAAAAGATCAAATACACTGACGTCATGTTTAAATGAATTAAATTCAATTAAATTAAATTAACTACTGAGTAACATAGGAATTATAATTTCAGCATAAGTGGGAAGGAAAGGATCTGATTAGATGTGACAGTGGACATATTGCAGTGTGGTATAAGTTGAGGAGTGATTTCAAATGCACCACTTGAAATAAATGAGAGCTGAATAAAGACACACAAGGTAAAGGGTGATGGAGGCCAAACAACTCCAGGATAAATGTATACAGGATGAAAATGAAGTTCAAATCACACACAATTCATCAGAACTGGCGTGACTGGGCTCATCATAGTGAGCGTGATTATGACAAATGTGATTCCAGGCTGATATGGTGCAGGTGTGGAGGTAGATATAACACACATACCAAGCTTGTGACCCAGAGCCGGGTCACACCAGTCTTTGGCTTGGGCAGAGAATCTCGTCTCTACTCATAGCTTTGATCTCTGACCTACAGCAATTGACATGATCAACTGAAGATAGAAAGGACCCCATGATTTTCTTTTTTTTATATAGCTATACCGTTTTTTACACATACAAACAGTCAGGTGACAATAATTAATTGTGAATAATGTTCCACCATGTCATGATTGTTTCTGTTCTAAAAACATGGTTAAAATGGCTCTACCTGAATTAAAAGAAGTTGAGTGAGAAAGAAAAGAACTACATTTAATTTCACCAGCAGGTGCAGCGTCTCATTGTCGAGGTTAGCAGGAGTTCTTCCTCCTTTGCTATATTAGTTTTTTGTTTACAAAAGCGACCGAGAGAGTTTGAAGTGTATTAGCACAGCAATTTGTGAGTGCAGGCAAGATTCAACTTCATGAAAAGATGGTCGGTAGCTATTGTATATGAATAAAGACACGAGACTTTAGACTGAATCCGACTGCTGCAACACATGGGAAGGGTATTGATCAGAACACTGGTTTATGTAGAACAGCAAATTACAGCAAATGTACAGCAAATATTGGTAGTTGGTGTAACGAGTTTCAATTGTGAAATGAGTGAGAAAATGTTTAAAATGATAAAAAAAAAAAATGTTGGCTCTCTTGATGAATGATTGAAAAGCCTAATGATCCTATGTGGAGGGATAGATTTTTCATTTAATAAAACAGGCATGGAGTTAGGGTTTCTATAATTAGGTATTAGATTTTCTATCTGAACGAAGATTTGAGTGAAAGTGGCATCGGATTTGTCTCAGGAATTTAAAATTGCTGATGAAATTCCACAAGGTAGTGTCATTTGTCTGCATTTATTAAATATTATGATTAATGATATTTTTTATGAATCCTGACAGAAGGATCAGGTCCGCTCTTTATGCGGAAGATTAGTTCACCTGGGCAAAGGGACAAGATTATGGAAATGTACTGAGTACGATCGAGGAAGAAATAGGAAGAAATGGTCATATAATTGGGCTTTTCTGCAGGTCTTAACTCTGGCAGTTTTTTGTACACAAGGCAGCCAAACAGTGTTAAATGAAGCACTGAACATAATACGAAGACAGATGCTGCAGTTCCCTTACATTAAAACTCAACCAGAAGTGTAAATCTGCAATCTCTGGGAATACAACTAATTTCCAGGTTGCAGATCTGGCTGAGTGCTGAAAGATAAATTAGAGGAACATAGGCTGGAAATGATTTGATTCATCTCCTCTATTAGTAATGTCCTCCCGTGGCTATCCCTGAGACCAGAGATAGTCCTAAGCATAATGGACTAAAAGGAGAATGGGAAGAGAGAGGCGCAGGACATCTGGTAAATCATTATGTAAAAAGCAAATCCTATAATCATTTAGATATGCATACAGATGGGTCCAAATATGAAAAAAAGGATAAAGCAGGCATAGGCACATGTTAATCAGCCATAACAATGACCAAAGACAGATGATGTGAATAACATTGATTATCTTGTTACAATGGCACCTGTCAGTGGGTGGGATAAGGCAGAGAACAATTAGTCCTTGAAGTTGAAGTGTTGGAAGAAATGGAAGGATCTGAGGTTCACATTGTGCTGGCTGGACCCCAGGGGGCGAGAGCAGGTTTTTAAAGGGATAGTTCAACATTTTGGCAAATTGCCATAATCAATATAGTTTTAGGAGTAGGTTCATGCAAAACAGCTGATGCGCGTTCCTGTCAGGGGCAGTTTTTCGGCAAGCAGTCTCGAAAACAACTGTCTCGTGACGATCCTTTATTATCTCATAGCGTGGTGAATGTGCAGATCACAACTTGTCCACGAGAGCGTTATGGAAATTTTGGATTGTGTAGGCCTATTTGAATGAGTTTGATGAGGGAAACCAAGAAATTCCATGAGCCTCCGTAGCGTAGCTCTGAGCAGCTCACGACTTTGCTCCGCTGTTCTAAAAATAGCTTGCACCGACAAATAAAGGTAACAAACCTATACTGCTATGACTGTAGGGATTATGGCAATGGGCCAATTTGCCAAAAAATGTTGAACTATCCCTTTAACTACAGGTTCGTAGGATGTCCCTGGTCTTCAGTGGTTAGTAGCCACCAAAAGAGGTCTAAGGAAGAACAGCTGGGAAACTGGGGACAAGGCCGTGGGTGCCCAAGGCTCGCTGATGTGCATGGGGAGTAACAGGTGTGTGGAGGATGCAAGCTTTATTGCCATGGTTACAAGAATAGCATGGTGTCCTTTCAACATATTTAAAAGCTCATGGATAAAACAGGCCTAACTGTACACTGCTGGTTTCCTATGGGAATGAAACCACCTCCTCATGATGTGGTCTCTTTTTAATACTTCACTGCACTTATTCCTTTGCACCTGTCAAATTCTTTACAGCCTGTATTGTAAAATCTGACACTGAAAAAAAAGTGGTGAACAATTGCTTTGTTCAGTTTAATTCACTTGTAAAAAATAATGACTACAGCTGTGTTGGCTTTTTTCTTTTTTAACACTGCATGATTTGATGTAGTTGTGTGTCTTGCACAAAGTGTTATATTCCAAATGGGGAGTTACTATTGAAAAGATGGCAGTTCACCATGGCTGAGCATCAGAAACTGCATTTAGAGGATTAAATGTTATCCAGGCCAAAGCACAGAAGATTATAGAACCATGTGTGCACCTTGCAAAGAAAGAAAGAAATGCCAGTGTATCTTAGGAAACAAATATTGGTAAATTACTGGATCAATCTGATAGTCGTGAAGATAACCACCCAACTCTGAAGATGTTGTGGCTTTTCTGATGTAAAATATTTGCCCAGTTGTTATTTGGTCAGTCGTCCCTGTGAGGCTGATAAAAGCATCCGAAGCTGACATAGAATCAAATCCAATTCAGACGAGTAGAGTAAAAATCCAGATTTCATAAGTATACTGTGCATGTTTTTACTGATGCTCAGCAGGATTCAGAGCAACAGAACAAGGCACTGAAATCATATTCACATGGGTTCTGGATCATATAGGTACCAGAGGAAATGAAAGAAAGTGGTTAAACTAACGAAACAAGCTCTGAGGAAAGGAAACATCTGTATCAAACTATCCAAAGGGAAAAAAAAGTAACATATGGAAAAATAATATCCAGTAAAAATGCTGTACTGGGATCAGGAGACATTTGCCTTCAATTCAAAACCAGAGTGACTGCTACACCTACAGTAGTTACAGCAATGATTAAAGACTACCATCATCCCCTATCTGATCATTATTTGTGTTTGTTTGTCTTGTCATTAGTGGCCAAAAATGTGTTTTGCAAGTAATTAAAAGGCTTCTGAACAGTTCTGACATATTGCATTCACAGGAACATGAGATGAGATCTCTGTAAAACTTGAACTTTGACCTCTTTCCACCAAAATGTAATTTATTTATCTTTATCTTTGAGTTTTAGTGAATGCTTGAGCCAAATCTAAAGATTTGTCCTCATAGTACCACATTCAACAGGTTTTCTGCAAGGTCACTGTGACCTTTGACCACCAAAATGAGCACCAAAATCTCCCTTTTAATTCTCATCAATGAGAATTAATAGATGAGTTGAACAGGTTCAGAGGCGAGTGTGAACAGCAGAGCAACCACAGGTTTCAGTGTAAATCAGTTCTTTTAAAGTGGACCAGTTCTTCTACATGTATTGCTTTTCATGAATACCTGAGTTTTGCAGAGGGAGGAAAAAGACTGACAGTCAGCAGCTGCAGAATGACGAACCATGATGAAAAAAAAAATGAAATGGTGTCCTGACATTTTCAAACTTTATGATTCAGTGGTTGACTCCTTCAAGTCCATCAAATTCTGTTGGAATGTAGTGGTTTTATTGTGCCCCTGATATTAATGTTATCCAGAGTGGAGCAATGAGGTGCTTTCCTGCTTTCTTGGGGCACATAAATATAGCTGACTGCGGTCTATGCCGTTGAATGGGGACATTGGATGGGAGTCATGTCTTATAAAGATGTGAAAAAAGCTGTGAACCACTGAAGTAACTCGTTCCTTCTCACCTCAGCTTTCTGCTGAAGTGGCCCAGGACCCCAGCTAACTGCAAAACTCCTCTCCCCCACGGCGGCCACCAAGAGTCCAAGTCTTCTTGGACTCTATATGGAGAACAAAGAAGGAACCAGCAGCCTGCTCAGAGTAACATTATGAGATTGGTCCAAACCAACGAGCAGAGCACAGTTTAGCAAAAACATTGCCAATTGCCTTTGCCAATATACGTACATGTTTGGTTATTGCATCCACTTAGCTTGATGACAGACATTAAGTGGATGCAATAACCAATATGCCAGGATCATGATGGTCCCCATGTCAGATTAAACAATCACAGTGGCATCATTTCTTGCCGTGTCTTGGTCAGGAGACTGGCAACACTACAAGTATGACCCCGACCAATCATCGTTCATGATCCTGCATGACTTCATAGGTCATCGGGGAGGCATCACAACAAACTGTCAATCATGGCCACTGTACTGCTGTGTGTGATGCTAGTGGCCTTTTCCTCAGACATGAAAAAGAAAAGTTAGAAAAAAACGATTGTGAAACCATTCCTGGGTTTAGTGTAGAGGACAGTATGGACTGTCTGTTCTTCAGAGAGAACATTAGCAGTGCCGTGCACAGACTTTTTGAAGGGCAGGGGGCATATACAGGCAAGGCAATTTTATTTGTATAGCCCGACAGTTTGTCTCAAAGGGCGTTACATGGCATCACAACAACATCCTCTGCCCTTAGACCCTCACATCAACTGAGGAAAAACTCCATAGAAAACCCTTTTAAAGGGATAGTTCACCCTAGAATGATATTTCGCTCATTATCTACTCACCCTCATGTTGACTAAGGGCTGGAAGAATTTTCAGAGTCCACCGTCCCTTCTCTGAGTTACAGGGGGTCTTGGCGTAGCAGTGCATTTCAATGCCACGGTAGCAAAGGGACACCAGAGCTCTTCGTAAAAAAACACACACAAAAAAACATCCAAATACCTCCATGATGCTCGTATGTAATGTCCGTCTTGTGCTGAAGGTTCGCACTGATACTGAGACCGACTGAGACTCGAGTCGGTCTCAGTGCGAACCTTGCGCATGCGCGCTGGCAGCGGAAGAGCGGACAACAGACACTAGGAGCTAATGCTACAAACATGCTTGGAATGTGGACTTATTTAATTTTTTTCGGGACAATTACGCAATTTGGGGCTTCAGCACAAGACGGACATTACATACGAGCATCATGGAGGTATTTGGATGTTTTTTTGTGTGTGTTTTTTTACGAAGAGCTCTGGTGTCCCTTTGCTACCGTGGCATTGAAATGCACTGCTACGCCAAGACCCCCTGTAACTCAGAGAAGGGACGGTGGACTCTGAAAATTCTTCCAGCCCTTAGTCAACATGAGGGTGAGTAGATAATGAGCGAAATATCATTCTAGGGTGAACTATCCCTTTAACTGGGAAAAATCTGAGAAACCTCAGGGTGAGCAACAGAGGAGGGATCCCTCATGCACCCCAGACGTGCAATAGATGTTGTTACATACAAGAAAACAGTTTATAACAGAGAATGTGGGAGACATGGAAATATTAACAGCAGCTGAAGAAGGAAGCTTATAGGCAAGGGAGGCAGGGAGAGCTGGCCAGCTTAATGGGAGGACTGGATGGCAGACTGGTTCATAAGAAGGGAGGGAAGGCCGGTTTAACAGCAGGGGAAAAGGGGGGTAGGGGGGCGATGCAGGCGGCGGTTGGTGCAGAGAGATGGCGCTCCGGTGGGTCTGTGGAAACACAGAGAGAGTGCGAGACACCAAGGCCTCGCCACCGAAGATGGCATTTTAGTGCACATTTTGGCTCCTGAGAGGGCATTTTAGTACATGTTTTTCAACAATTGAACCACGATGGGGGGGGGGGGGGGTGTCTGCCCTCCCCCCATTCCCCGTGCACACCACTGGATGAGGCACATTAACGAATGCCTGCACCCCAAAACCATTAACTTACATTGTGCACATGAAGCAGCTAATGTACCTTGTGTGTAAAAGCACCGGAGCACTCTGTCCTCCGATTGGTCAATATCAGGAGATGTCAGACTAGGCAGAGAGAGGCAAAACATTCTTACATGCTTTCCGTTGGGGCGTCGTACAACGTCCCAGACACAAATTTGCTGTTACTCAGTTATGTTACACTACACGTCCGTTCATAATCAGACCCGACACTGGAAATTTGTCGGCCATGACAAAATTGGCCTGAATTCATGTAGTCTCACTCTCACCCTGGAATAAGTTTGTAGTCGTCCTGGGTCCCTACAAAGACACACACACACACACTGCAGAATTAAACATAGAGAAGTGAAGTTGTGTTTCAGTTGATCACATTATTTTTTCATTGGTATAAATAAATATTAAAAGAGCTGCAATTACTTTTTTTTTTTTCATTAAAGCAGATTTTAATGATGCACATAATTTTATGATTGAAATAAAAATGACTGGATCAAAGTCCAGAACAGGATGTAGCTCTCTCTCCCCCTCTCACAGGCTTGGACCTGGTAATAAATATAAAGTATTTCCAGATGAAACACTGTTACACACATTATTAACACAGAAGTTCAGCCTCACTGGTCATTGCAGAATTATACAACTGGGAATGGTTTTAATGAGCTGATTACATTTTTTACAGGTAATTAGTCCCATCTATATTGAAATCCACACCACTGATTTTTGTTTATTTTATATAATACTAATATTTTTTTTATATTAGTCTTCACACTTTGTAAACCCAAACATGTTCTTAGGTGTTCACTTTGTAAGATGCATTTTTGCTATTCGTATTTCCCTACTGCCTTTTCCTCTAAGATTGGATGTAAACTAAAATACACCCAGGAGACAAACAGGAGATTTTCCAAAGGGCAGAAATTACCCCAACACACACATTCACAAACATATCACAGGCCCATATCACCAATGCAAAGAAAACGTTTTGTCAAATAATATTTTAAAGTAGAACACTGAGCTCTGAATAACAGAAAGGAAACTCAAAAACCATGGACATGGATTTGAATGTAAACTGAATATTGCAACTTGTTCAGACTTTACATGGTTTTGGTGCAACAACAATTGTACTGATTGACCCAAGACATGTAGAACAATTATGGAATCACATACTGTGGTTGCACTGTTCAAGGTCTGTCTGTTATCAATAAATGAAGTTAAGAGTAAAATAGACTTTCACATTTTTTTAGGGATATCGAAACTGATGCATTGTTTCCCCTCAATTTTCAATTATTTTTCTATCTTTCCTCTATGAATCTAATCACTTGTGGCACAGATGGTGTTTTTTTTTTTTTACAGACTGGTTGATGAAAGTCTTTATACATTTATGGCTAATGGTGGGAGCTTTGTGTTTATACATGTTGTTTTAGTCGTGAATTTCATGCATCTGTCCCGTAGAGTGCACACACACATAGCATTTATTGAACTGCCTTCCATGGGCTCTTTGCTGTTCCCCTGTGGTGCTGCCACACACCACCTCACTCTGTCTCTCTCTGGGGGTTCCTGTCCTCTGGGTGAACTGGAAGTCTCTTTGAGTGGAGTGCGCTCACCTGCGCTCACCTCTTACTCATGTCGTTGTGCTGTCACAACATCATGCTGCTGCTGTTTGTTGCAACTGGCTTAGGGGCCGTCCACACGAACACGGGTACTTTTGAAACTGTGTGTGGGCCCCTGAAACCAGAGTTTGTTGTAACCGGAGTCCAGGGTGAGGTTTCTTGTCATATGTGGACAGGAAAACCGAGGAAAACTGCACTTAATCTCTTGTCGCCATTGTTTGAATCACAGTGTGCAATGGTAAGAAAAGTAAGGTGTATCCATGGAGAATTATGCGTCACATAAAAAATTTCGTTTTTATGTGACGCATAAGAATGACAAATAAAACCTATCTATCTATCTATCTATCCTATCTATCTATCTAATTGTGGATGTGACCAACAGCTCAATAAAAAGAGTTTGTATATCACCATACTTGGACTGACTAGATTACCAATCCATAATTTTGTTGATTTTATATTCATGTGTGACAGTGAGCAGTAACTCCTTACTACTTTTTCCAGCCTTGTGATTGGCTAAAATTGCCTTCCTGTTAGGACTGATATCACCACCTACTGCTTTGGCATGTGCATGACATTGCTTGAGGTGGATTTTGCGGTTTCATGTGGACTGAGATATTTTTTATCACAACATTGGTGTGAACAGGGATTTTTTCAGAGGCCAAAAAATTTTAGTTTCAAAAATACTCAAAAATACTTAATAATAATACTTAAGGCCTTAGTGTCACTAATGAAACCTTGGTAACACTTTACTTGAAGGTATTGTCATAACAGTGACATGAACGTGTCATAAACATTATGTCAATGTCATAACATTTTCATTAAGTGTCATTTGTTTTTTGTAAGGTTAGGGTTAACTGGGATGTCACTCTTATGACAATACCTTCAAATGAATTGTTACCAAAACCAAAAATAAAAATAACAAAATTGCTAAGTTGTTACCTCTCAAACATCTGCACAGTCTACATTCTTGGTTAAGAACAAATCTATTCACCTTTTTGAAGTTTATTTTTATTTGTTCATGCTGAATTCAAGTGGATTGTACTTCCTGTTATGTCTAGGGTCTAGGGAAAGCCTGGATGCAACATGATGTTGGCTTTCCACCTTATCTCACTGATAGCAACCAGTGCCAGAAACACAGGAATCACAGATACAAATAAGTTTTATTTTACTTCGGAAGTGAGCATTTTATTTCTATATGCCAGAGGTGTTATGAATTAGGGTTTTAGTCAATACTCCCCATTCCCAGGAATTGTGATACCAAAAATGACATTAACTTATGTCTTCCATGAAGCGGATTACTTAATCAACTTAATTAATCTTACCTTTAAAAAAAAGAACATAAGTTCAAAATCAATCTTTCATTAAATTCTGGTTCGATTCCTAGAATGAGGTCAGGGAATGGAGGCCCCACCTCGATGGAGACCAGACGTCACTCAGAAACCTTGCGACCTCTGATTGAGTGAGAAGATGGAGAAGTTATAAGAAGAGTGTTACTGACAGTGTGAGGCACAATCATCTGGGCCAAGGCCACAGTGTGTCAACTCCATCATTATCAGAGCTCTACACGATCCATCACATGTGCGCTCTCTGAGACAACCACTTGGCAAACTGTCAAAGGAGTGACATCGCAGGGTCTTCTGTCTCTGACTGTTTATTCTCCCTTCATTTCATTCACTCTGGGTTAAGGAGAAGAAAAAAAAAACGCCCACACCGTGACACTTTCAACACCCATGGCCCTCTCTTTTCTCTGGCCACCCACGCGCTCTTACACACTCCGAGCAAAGGGTGGGAGAAGGTTAAGTAGAATAAAAAGTGGGAGCACAAAGAGTTGCAGAGAAGGGACATGATCGTCAGAGAGCAGAACCTCGGCCGCCCACCGCTCCAACACATTTATTGACACCGAGTCCTGCTGAAGGTCTCTGCTCATTGATTCAGCTTCATTCATGACTCAATCAATAGCATGCTTGATTGAGGTGCAGCACAGACACATCAAGCCCTAAATCAGATGTTTGCACGCTGGGCCGCTAACATCTCCCTTCATGCTGCCCGCTGCCTCCTCTGGTGCAGAGCTGTTGTTTTCATTCTCAATGTGTCAGAATAAAACTGCGAGAAAATCCACTTTCCAGCGTGTTCTTTCTCTGTGGCCTCGGGCTCCGTGTTACAGCTGGAAAATGTTAGGAGAGAATATTATTAGACTGAAAACCTCGCCCAGAGACGGTGATGAGATGTAGACGAATGTTTTTCATGTCAAGCATCTGCAGTAACGGAGGAACTCTCCCGGGCTGGATGTCCATTGGGTAAGAGGAGTAGTAGTGGTGCATGCAGAGATGAAAACGGAGGTTAACTATGTTCAACACATAGAGAGCATGGAGACTAACAGCAAGGAATATATAGGTCAAGGGAAGTTATGTTAAATCTGGCAATGCAGAGGTCTTCACATCTGTGTCCAATGACATGAAAACACTGAATGAAGTTTTGAAATAATGAAGATGGTTCGGCATCAGATCCTTGCTCCTACTCTCTGTCCTTCTCCTGTGCTGCTGATTTGAGCCTAACACACACACACACACACACACACACACACACACACACACACACACACAATCACAAAAATGAGGCTTTTCTACCACAGACACATCAGGGTATTAGGAGGGAAAGAGGAGCTCGATTGTGATTAGGCTTTTTGACTTGTCATGAACCTCTATTTAAACACAATCAAACAAAAAATGTTTCACAAGATTCCAAAATTATCTGTTTAAAGATATGACATTTGTGTTGTTAGGGTCAATTTTGACCCGATTGTAACAATAAGAACAAGGATTGGAGTTAAAACTGAAATCATGAGTGTAAAACCAACCTTTTCATGGATAAGGAAGATTAACAAAGTAGCCAAGAGATGATAAACAAACAGGACGATAAATAATTGTTTTCAGTGTGTTTTAGAGCTGATTTGAGAATCAAGTCAAACCGACTCTAACACAAGAGATGGTAGCAGAAAGCTGACAAGAGGAAGGTGAAATTGAAGACAAGGGGTACACTGACAAAAAAAAAGGCCCAAAGGCCCACACCAAAAATAGTAAAACCACTATTTTCATGGATAAAGAAGCCTAAGAATGTAACCAAGAGAATAAAGAGAAGTCCATGACTAATTAGGAAAGACCATGGAGAAAAGGTGAGGTCTGATTTGAAAGTGTCCAGGGTCGGGGCGTGGCGGGTCTCAGGAGGGAGAGAGTTCCAAAGAGTGGGGGCTGCCAGAATCAGAGGAACGCAGGGTCTGGGATGATGAGTGAACAGTGACAAAGGTCAGTGTCAGACAACAAACAGCAAACACAGAGAAAAAAAGCTTGTTAAAGGGATACTTCACCCAAAATCTATAATTCACCAATTTTCTACACCGTCATGCCAAGGAAGGGTTTGGAGAACGTTTGGAGTTATCAAAACGCTTTTGGAGTTCTGGGGGGGTCCGACTGGCAGCGGATTTAATGGCGGTGGATAGAGTTCACTTTTGAATCGTCCAAAACACACACTATGAAACAAACAGATACCTCCATACTGCTCGTCCGTACTGACCCAAGTTTGCTGAAACCATGACATGAAAACGGTGTTCGGAAAAAAAATAATTTGATCTGTGTTTTTAGCCTGTTGATGTTTATGCGCATGCGCAAGATTTACTGCGAGATGTTCGTTCGTAGTTGTATACCATTGGATGTATGATGTACAGTAAACACGGAAGAACATCTCACAGGAAATCAAGTGGGCACTATCAGCCGCCATTATATGGAAATCTGTTGCCAGCCGGACCCCCCCCCCCCCCCCCCGGATCTCCAAAAGCGTTTTGATGACGGTGAGTAGAAAATTGGTGAATTATCAATTTTGGGTGAAGTATCCCTTTAATAAACAGAACAACCTCCTTTGTGGAGCCTACAGCCTGATATTAACTATAACAAACTATAAAATCAGTTTAGATGCAAAAGCTTAAAGATTCAGATGTAAACCAATACTTTTCCAACTCAAGACAGACAGTGACTAAAGCTTCATCTACATCTCCATATTTTCATAACTCATCTCATCTACTTGGTGCAAGTCCCTTGTGGTTTACTCAAAAGCCAATCAATATGTGGGCAGTAGCACTCCCAAGTTGGAGTATAGAAAAAATACATCTAAAAATAAAAGCTGGGAGAGCAACAAGCGGAGCTGAGCATAAATCAAATGACTTTTTCTTTTTTCTCTCCCCGCTGTCAGATGTGTGAAGACGAGGCACGGGAAGCGGATGTGTTCTCGTCAGGCAGCGGACGAAACATTCAAACAAAACAAAAAAAGAAAGGAAAAAAAATCTGTGTTTGCAGAAGGTCGGCTGTGCTGTGGCAGAGCCTGAGGCCTGCCAGGATCCTTCAACACATCATCCTCAGCTCTGCAGGGCTGTAACACTGAGGAAACAGTACACAGCACGGATTATTTACATTGTGGATTAGTCTGGATTACTGGCTGGGTTAGGACAGATAGCCATCCCTTTTGTAGCTTGTTTATTATATTATATGTCCAACAATATCTGCTTTGCATATGTATTGTATAATTATGGACCTTGAAAAATTAATACAGTTTTTACCATTCTACACGCACATCTTTTTTTTTTTCATCAACAATCTGCGGAACACTTGCGTGTCGATCCGTGGACAGCGATCACGGATCAACACTGATCCATTGCACCACTTCTCTCCCTCATGATCATCCACGTCCTCACTCTGGACACCCTCACCTAGAATAAAAGTATTAACCAAGTTTACCAAGGCCGTGCATTCAGCAATAGAAAACAATTCAAATCAATTAGGGTGACAGATTAGTTTCACTCAGCTGTTGCTTCAAGCGGCTCTCCTCTTGTTCAAAACGTCATTGTGGAGCAGTAAAGTTAATCGACTAGTCTGTGCAACCCCTAGCCTGTAGCTGTTGATTGGCTGAAGCAGCTGTCAGTCCATGTCCAGTCCATTATCAGCTTCTGCCATCAAACTGAAGGTTTACAGTTCCACAAGCTCGACTGAACAGGCTGAGGAACTCTTTTGTCCCTCAGTCTGTCAAATTGTTAAATCAGAGTTTGGGCTCTAAGTCGACCCTAGGGTTCATGTACAGACTGAGCACTGGGTGTTGCACCAAAGACACATTGTAGTGTTGGATTTGTGTTGTGTTAGGAGGTAGTTTGTGTTTTTCTTTAAATGTGACGTGTGAGAGTGACATTTATGCTTTCTGTAAATGTTGTGCTTTTGGTATTTTGTTATTATTGTGTGAATCTTTGGACGTCATGGGACGCAAGACAATTTTCAGAGTGATCTGACAATAAAGTGTAATCTTATCTTATCATCTTATCTTATGTCTGCAATCACTGACTCAATTATGTTCAGCTGTGTCAATTAACTCAAGCCTGCATGTCAATATATTCAAACTAAGAAAATACTGCACTCAAAATAACAACTAAAGAAAGCAACTAAACACAAACATGCTAATAGGCTAAACGCTGAACATACATGTACATATACGTACACAATACTCAAATGTGGCATAATGGTTTCAACTGAAGACAGCAACACAGCACAGTATACGTAGTACTCAGTATGACACATGCAACACAATAACCAAGCTTTTTGATAATGATCTGCTTTTTATTCTTTTGATATGAACATCTTCCCCTTCCTGTTAATAAGAGTGCAGGGTTCCCAAGTTGTGCTATCACAGGTTAAGTTGTCACATAGGCTACTGTCCCTGAACCCCATGACTTTGTGCTTAATGCTGGTTGTCTTGGAACTCTGAACCTTCAACTACTACATAAAATTGTAAAATTGAACAGTTAGATTAATATAAGCACAAGTACTGATGAAAAAAAACGTGATGAAAACTTTGATGGACGATCAACATCTTCATTTAAATCAACTGTACCAAATCTAACAAACTTTATTCATTACTAATTTCAAATGAGACTTTATTTCATTTATTCTTTAGAAAATGATGAAAAAAAAAAAAAAAAAAAACTGAATGGAGGTCTTACCCTGATAAAGAATTGAAGACTGAAATAGCACAGACTACTTCAGAAAGTATCGAGTGCAAATGAAGGAGATCAGAAAAACAAGTTCACAGAGAGTGCATATAAGAGCTGGTGAAAGAAGAGAAGGGGTGAGGAGGATGAAGAAATGAGTATTCAGAGATTCTTGACTGCTTTGATAGACTTATGCCCCTTTCCCACTGGCCAAAAACCCAATTTAAACCCACTAACAACCTGCGTCTGACGCCAGTGGGAAAGGTTCACTGACCCACGTCGACCCACATGCAATGCAATTGTAATGATGATAGTGATAAATAGACAGAGGCTGTTAAGCTTGTGTGACAGGTGGTATACAGTACACTTTTCACTCATTGTCCAATTCCTTGGATCAGCTGGGAGTTAGGCGGTGGAGCCAGACTCTGTCGATGTGGCGACGATTGATCAGCTCATTGAGCTTCAAACTGCTCTTGAGAAACCAACGGGAGATGTCAGAGAGGTCACGCCCATCTTTATTTACAGTCTATTGCCTCTCTGTGTGAAACGGAGATTCCGATGAACCTGTGCTTCAGGTGAGGAAAATATCAGCACACAGTTGTGGTTCTCTAAACTCCTGTAACTCTCCAGAGTGTTTCATCCAAACAGGGTTAACACAATCAAGCCATTGCATCATTTCAGATTTTTTATCTTGATCTCCTCTCCCTGAAAAAGTGCCAGACTGCCTGAAGCACCTCTTAAAAAATAACTGAAAAAAATAGCTGTGAGCAAAATAAGCGGCAAATTGCTTAAGAAGATATTCACTCAATTACTTGGACATGTATTGACAGCAGAACGATTAAGCATGCATAAAACAAACTGAGGCTTTAATTAGTCGACAAGACTTAAAGAGTCCACTGGGAGAGATTGTGAAATGATGCCTGGTGCCGACAGTTTCAAAGTTATTACAGCAGTTTTGTGCAGCCAACAACAGCGTCCCTTCATCAACTCATCAGAGACGAGCACAGCAGGTCGTACAGCGAGATACACAACATATTAACCTTTTACAAGTCATAGAGAGTTTTTATCAGTAGGAGATAACACATCTCATTTTTTTAAGGAGAAACTGCACCTGGATTCCAAAAAGTAACATAGCATTACATCTGGACCCATTACAGACACACACCAAGGAAGGGAGGTGAAATGAAGACCAACAGACTGGCAGGCAGGAAACTAGAGATAGGTGATCCAGCCTTAGGTTGCAAAATGAGAAGGAATGGGAATGAAAAACAGAAAATCTAGAATGCATGTGTGATACATCTTGAAAATCTACTTTCATATTCAAAAAAAAAAGTGTAACATCACTTTATTAAGGTCAGTAATAGCCAGCCAGCTGTTGAATAATATTTTCGTATTTTATTGTGTATTAAAATGTCGTGTACGAGTAAAAAGGAAAGGCGGAACTAAAGTGCAGCCACCGTTGCACCGCGGTGTCTAGAGGTGCGGGACCCCTCCCTCTTCCCTCAGACAGAAATCTGGGAAAGAAATGGCGGTTTGCTCCTTCACCTACTCACCTACGTTATTCTGTTTTTGCAGGTTGGTACACGGTAAAAGTTGCACAAGCAGATTCCTCCTTGGGTGTACGGTGGTGTATTATACGTAAAAGAAGTCCGTTGATGAGTTTTGATGTGTGTATCCGTGGTAACGAGCCGCGTTGGTGATCGCGAAAATACGAGTGTTGTAAACAATGGCGTTAGCAGCCATTTAGCATGTTAGCACAGTGATTGTGTATGTGGGATTCTGTGTGCTGGTGCTGTCGCTCCCTGATACCTTTTATTTCGGCTCCTGGGGCATTTTGACACGTTAGAAAAATATATTTAAGGTTAAATGAAAGCAAATGTACGTTTAATAATTTGAACTGAGGGTTTTTTCGAAGTTATAATAGTGTCCGGTCTGTGTTTAATGGGACCATAGGTTGAATGATTTTCCCTGTGTATGTATGTTGTTTCATGTTTTGACTGTAAAGTCACTTGAATATTAATTTAAAAGCCTAAGAAGGTTTAAGGTTTACATTATTACATTAATATGAGGATGCACTTATTGAGTTAAAAACAAAGATACGCTCATATAGATTAAAACATGATTTACATTTCTGATACAATTGCACTTATAAGGAAGTGATTTATTTTTGTAAAGACAGATTATTTTTGTGAATGTTTGTGAATGAGATGTTTGCGGAAATGTAAAGGGTAGATACAACATAATTAATGTGTTTAAAACTGAAACATAACTAATTACTCAGGGGAAGTTTATTGTTTTATATTGTGCTTTGTGTAATAAATCAGACAGAAATCTGGGAAAGAAATGGCGGTTTGCTCCTTCACCTACTCACCTACGTTATTCTGTTTTTGCAGGTCCAGAGTGAAGGGCGGTGAACCCCAGACAAATTCTTTTGTTACTCCGGTTACATTATCTTATTTGAAACCCGTAACAAACTGTGGGGGCTCGTCCGGGATCTCTCCTCATCACAACCATCGGAGGAGCAGGTCCAGAGATACTAGAACCAAGACGACAAGACGCTGCTGCCGGCCAGGAGTCAACCCGTGGGTGTCCAAGGAGGGAGACCAAGGAGACAAGGGATCCTCACCTCGCTTAGGAGCCGCACTGCTGATCCTGAGGCCAGCGCACGCTAGTCACCGGTGAGCCACGTCTGACCCTGAGACCAGCGCACGCTACTTACCAGAGGGCTACGACGCTGATCCTGTGGTCATCGCACACCAGAGCCAGGGGATCTCACCTGTGATCGGGAGGTCAACACGCACACACGCACACACCCTTTACCAAGTCACCACCCTACTGATTTACTGAACTAATAAACTTAAAGGTGACATCAGGACCACACACCATGTCAACGGTTCGCAAAGAATTAGTATGGAACATAAAGAAAAAACTATTCCGACTCTCGAGCAACGAAATCTATCAAGTTGCAAAAGACATTGCAACCGATAGTGAACACGAAAAAGAGCTGAGTCCAGAGGATGAAGAAGGCTGCATGGAGTACATCGTCTCCTACATGCACTCTGACACCCTACTAGGACTCGAGGATGAAGGTTTGAGTCAGTTGTTGGTTTTAAATGATCTGATATGTAAAGTGATGAATGTTGATGTTTCTGTTAACTTTCCAGTTGGTGCATTGAGTGATGGTGATACACAGGTTACACCTAGCCACAGTCCATCCACTACGATCCCAAACTCTGCATCACAACCTCATTCTCACCCTAACAGCACAGTCATGCAACCACAACCTCATCCTCACACTCATACAACAATACAGTCAGTAGAAGAACTGAGACAAGTGTATGAAGAGCTGGGTGAGAAACTGCGACGATGTGAACCTACAGCGACCCCACCAACCACAACTTACCCCCTCCAAGGTGAGTCAGAGTCACACCGTATGCCACAGATGATCTCAGAGAGACCAGTAGTGTTGAAAGACCTCTCCTACCTGCAGCGCAGAGACTTCAAAGTACATGGTGGTCAGGTTGGAGATCAGAGCTCTGACTTAAATTACAACAACATCAGTAAACAAATCGACGAGGGAATGAAAGAGGGCTTCGCAGAGGCAGAGGTGGTCAGAGGGGTGTTGAGGATCATCAAACCAGGGGCCTTTAAGGATATGCTGGTAAATAAAGACTCAATTACAGTATCTGAACTTAAAGGTTTCCTCAGGTCCCACCTCGGTGAGAAAGCAACGACTGAGATGTTCCAGGAATTAATGTGCGCCAGACAGTCAGACCAAGAATCACCTCAGCAGTTTCTGTACCGCATGATTGGGCTCAAGCAAAAACTCCTTTTTCAGTCCCGACAGACTAGTACAGACATTTCATATGATCCTAAGACCATCCAAGAAGTCTTCCTCCACACTGTCTATCAGGGATTGGGAACAAAACATGCTGACCTCCGGCAGAGACTGAGACCCTTAGTTTCAAACAGCCTAGTCACAGATGAGGAAATCCTCAGCCAGGTCATGAAAATAATAAGCGATGAGAATGAGCATCAGCGCAGACTTGGCCAATCCTCCAGACAAAAGACAACACAAGCGCACAGTGCTAAGGTTGAGACAGGAGACTGTAACAAAAATGACAAGTCATGGGATAAAGCAACAGACAATAAAAATATCCAGACAATACAGCAGCTCAGTGCCCAGGTGGAAACCCTAACACACATGGTGGCTTCTTTGATGGATCAATGTACAACAAATGCTCAAGTGTCTTATCCTCTGTCCAGGCCAGCTCACATCCAGTCACACCCTCCTTCTCAGCCACCCCCCAGCAGACCTGCCCAACAACAACTGAGACAACCTGCAGCCCAGGTGAGAGGGAGAACAGCTCGTTGTCCAAAATGTATTGAGCAGGACCTACAGGAGTGTAACCACTGCTTTGCGTGTGGAGAAGCAGGACACAGAGCAGTGGGATGTTTGAACCGCGTCAAGGTGCAGGGAAACGGGCCTCGGTCTCTGTGGAGGGACACTCAGAGACCAGTGAACAGCTTCAGTCCCAAACAGTAAGCCCCTCCCCCAATCAAACAACGAGACACCTCAAGCAAAACAAACAACAAAAACCACACACACTTACCTGCCAGAGTAACCTCACCTACAAAGCGCCCCTAGTTGGAAAGAAAAGTCTGCTGAAATGTTTGATTGGCGGTTACCCAGCAACAGTCCTGTTTGATTCAGGTTCACAAGTGAGCATAATCGACCAACACTGGACTGATACTCACATCCCTAATTACACAGTGAGACCTCTCTCTGAGCTCTTAGAGGAAGAACTGGGCGTCTATGCAGTCACTGGCCACGTCGTCCCGTACAGTGGATGGGTTGAGCTCACTGTCAATCTTGCAGGGAATGATGACCCCAATCTCACCATACAGGCCCCGTTCCTAGTCAGCCAGCTGCCACTGCCCCAGCCACTCGTAGGAGCCAATGTACTGGAGGAGATCATCAGGAGGAAGGAGTCTTCTGGTGATGCAGTTGCAACAGTTATCAGCCTTCTCCGCAGTGCATTTGGAATAGAGGAAGAACAGGTGGAGGCCATAGTGAACTTCATCCAGGTGCCCCCTAGGACATACTGTGATCCAGTCACTATAAGAGTGGGCAAAGACCACGCCCTCATTCCTCCTGGTCGAACAGTTCATGTGTGGTGCAGGCTACCCCCAAACTTTGATGTATCTGACCCCCTTGTTTTATACGAACCAGCTGAGGAAAGCGCAGCCTTAGGACAGTTGAGTGTAGGAGGAGGCCTCTTGGAAGTCAATAACACCCGACGGCCTTATGTTAAGGTGCCCATCTCCAATCACTCAAAACATGAGGTAACCCTGCCAAAGAGAACCGCCCTGGGAACCATCCAAAATGTCGTCAAGGTCCTCGAGACCGATGCACCAGAGTCCCATCAGGCTAATTCTACATCAAGAAAGGTGACAACAGTTGAGGTTAATGGCATCACTTCTCCCAGCACTTCTCCACCTGAGTCCTGGCTTCCTCCTGTTGATGTCAGTCACCTGAGCCCTGAAGAGCAGCAGGCGGTGAAGGAAGTGCTCTACGAGGAATGTGGAGCATTCTCCCGCAATGGCGACGACATAGGATGCATCCCCTCCCTACAGATGGAGATCAGGACTAAGGATGATATCCCAGTTCAGAGGGCCTACGCGTCCATCCCAAAACCACTCTACAGGGAAGTTAAGGAGTACATCCAGGAGCTGTTGGTTAAAGGTTGGATCGTGAAGTCCCAGTCACCGTATTCAGCTCCTGTCATCTGTGTGAGAAAGAAAGATGGATCCTTACGTCTGTGTGTTGACTACCGGCTCCTCAACAACAAAACTGTGCCGGACCGCCACCCTCTCCCTAGGATCCAGGATCTCACCGACTCCCTGGGAGGATATACCTGGTTTTCGATCCTCGATCAGGGAAAAGCTTACCACCAAGGCTTTATCGCCGAAGGATCAAGGCACCTGACTGCATTCATAACGCCATGGGGGCTCTACGAGTGGGTACGAATACCCTTTGGGTTGTCGAACGCGCCAGCTGCTTTTCAAAGGAGCATGGAAGGGATGCTCGATACGCTGAGAGATGAGTGCTGCATCCCCTACCTCGACGACGTGCTGTGCTTCTCCAGGTCTTTTGATGAGCATGTGCAGGTGTTACGCCGAGTCCTCCAAGCCTTGCAACGCCACGGGGTAAAGCTGAAGCCGGAGAAATGCGAGCTCTTCCGCAAAGAGGTTCGATATGTCGGCCGGTTGGTATCAGCAGAAGGGGTAAAAATGGATCCCAAAGATCTTGAAGCAGTGCGGGCGCTGAAACACAAGACACCACAGACAGTTGGGGACGTCAGGCAGTTGCTTGGGTTTCTGAGCTATTATAGAACCTACGTGCAGGACTTCTCACGAATAGCCAAGCCCCTGTACGACCTGCTCCAGTCGAAGCCTGACGCCTCTCAGCCCAAGCCGCCACGGGGAAAAATGAAAGGCCACCAGCCGTCCTCCCGAGCCCCGGTAGAGTGGACTGTACAACACCAACAGATCCTTGAACAGCTTGTGGACCGGCTGACCAAGCCCCCAGTGCTGGCATATCCCGATTTCAACATCCCCTTCACACTCCACACAGATGCCTCTCAAAAAGGTCTCGGTGCAGTTCTTTATCAGAACCAGGATGGGAAGATGAGGGTGATTGGATACGGATCCCGCACACTAACGCCAGCGGAACAAAATTATCACCTACATAGCGGAAAGCTGGAATTCCTCGCATTGAAGTGGGCGGTATGTGATAAGTTCCGGGACTACCTGTTCTACGCGCCACACTTCACAATCTTTACGGACAATAATCCCCTCACATATATCCTGAGTACTGCCAAGCTCAACGCTGTGGGTCACCGGTGGGTGGGGCAGCTGGCCGATTTCCACTTTGACATCAAGTATCGGCCAGGCAAAGCCAACATCGATGCCGACACCTTGTCGCGCTTGCCCCTGGACATTAACACCTTCATGGCTGAGTGTTCTGAGGAGTTGTCGGAGGAGGCAGTATGTGCTGTATGGGAAGGGAGCCGGAGAGCACAACAAGGGGATGTGGCCTGGGTGGCAGCCCTCAACTTAACATCCCAAAGCCAACCTCACGTCGAGCCTCTGCAGGAAATCAGCCATGATGAGCTGGTGAGGGAACAAAGGAAAGACCCTGCTATCGGGAAAGTTATGGAGCTGAAGGAAAATAACACACCACTAACAGAGGATGATCGAGGGAGAGTTGACACACACACAAGGAGACTGTTAAGAGAGTGGAGCCGGTTACACATAGAGGATGACCTTCTCTTCAGGAAGAGTGCAGGTCGACAGCAGCTGGTCCTGCCCGCCGCCTACAAACAAACAGTACTCACCCAGCTACATAACAACATGAGTCACGTCGGTGTTGAGAAAGTTCTGAGCCTAGCGAGGGAGCGATTCTACTGGCCTTTCATGAAAAGTGAGATAGAAGAATACGTGACCAGAAAGTGCTCCTGCATTAAACAGAAGAAGCCAGCCACACATGAAAGAGCACCAATGGGAAGTATTACATCAAATTCGCCCCCGAGCTGGTGTGCATCGATTTCCTTCACCTGGAGACCTGTAGAGGTGGGTACGAGTATATCCTGGTAGTGGTTGACCACTTCACCAGATTCGCGCAAGCCTACCCCACCAGGAACAAGGCTGGTAAGACGGCTGCTGATCGGCTTTTCAACGATTTCATCCCCAGATTTGGATACCCGGCCAAACTCCACCATGACCAGGGTCGAGAGTTTGAGAATGAACTCTTCAGAGCTCTCAGACAGTTAGCTGGTGTTGCCCACTCGAGAACCTCGCCCTACCACCCCCAGGGTAATCCTGCAGAAAGACTCAATCGCACCCTACTGCAGATGCTCCGGACTCTGGGAGAGAAAGAGAAGGAGCATTGGAAGGATCACCTGCCCCATGTCCTCCATGCATACAATTGTACGAAGCACGAGGGCACAGGTTTCTCCCCGTACTATTTGTTGTATGGCCGACATCCTCGCCTCCCCGTTGACATCCTCTTCGGCCTCACCACGGAGGAGAGAACTGAAACCAATGGAGCAAGAGGATATGCTGAGAAATGGGCTGGAAAAATGATCGAGGCATATCGAATAGCAAACGCAACAGCCGACAGTCCAGCTCAAAAGGAAAGACACACTACGATAAAAAGAGCAGAGGTGTGGTTCTCCAGCCTGGGGACAGAGTTCTCGTACGCAATCTCAGTGAACGAGGGGGCCCTGGAAAGCTTAGACCGTACTGGGAGCATCTTATCTACATCGTGAGAGAACAGGTTGGAGATAACCCGGTCTACAAAGTGAGTCCAGAGGCAGGAGGCCGACCGGTTCGTACTCTGCACAGGAACCTCCTGTTACAAGTCAACGACCTACCTGTAGAGCCACTCCAGAGCCCGACCACCACCACCACAGCTGGGTCACAAAAGAGAACTAAGAGAACCCCACACACCCCAAAACCCACACATGTGACACAGACCCCAGATATAAGTGACTCTGAGGAAGAGGAAGGCGTGCCTCGTTACTGGTTGCGAATACCTGTGGAGAAACCAAGAGCAGAGAGTCACTTACCTGATCCACATGTTGCTTCTAACCTTCACAACAGATCTGAAAAGGATGAGACCTACCTGGCGGAAACAGCTCACGCAGAACCTGAACAGGAAACAGAGAGTGTCAGAGGTGAGGAGCAGGGGGCCTCCAGTGAGGATGAACACGACATGGAGCCGCCTCCACCTACAACTGTTCAAGAGGAGCTGCACACAGTCCAGCAGGAGGACACTGTTCCCATGCCACAACCTGAACATCAGATCCCTCTGAGACAGTCCACAAGAGAAAGACGGCCAGGTTATGTCTTCACTTACCCATCCTTGGGCCGACCAGCCTATCAGCCACGTCCCACTGTGAGTGCACTAGGGATCCAGCCAGTACAGTGTTCTCACCAGTGTCTCTGTCCCCCATACTTCCATCCCTTCCAACCCCCATCCATCGCCCCATACCCATACCTACCTGTCATGTACCCAGCCCACTGTGGATGAAAGGCCATGAAAGACATTCCATGCCCACCTGAAGAGACTTTGAACACTACACACACCATACATTTCATACTTACCTGAATCATACACTCCATACTTACCTGTTGGGACACACATACATTGCATAGGCTACTCACCTGATAAGGTCTGAAACACGCACACTATACACTTTACACTTTATGGGACTTAAAGGATACACTCACTGAGAGTTTGAATGTGTTTTGTTATGAAAAAAAGAAAAGAAAATGTCTATATATATGTTCAGAGGAGAATCGTTTCAAGTATTTTGTGTCAGGAGCCACTTTTATTTGTTGGGGAGTGTGTGATACACCTTGAAAATCTACTTTCATATTCAAAAAAAAAAGTGTAACATCACTTTATTAAGGTCAGTAATAGCCAGCCAGCTGTTGAATAATATTTTCGTATTTTATTGTGTATTAAAATGTCGTGTACGAGTAAAAAGGAAAGGCGGAACTAAAGTGCAGCCACCGTTGCACCGCGGTGTCTAGAGGTGCGGGACCCCTCCCTCTTCCCTCAGACAGAAATCTGGGAAAGAAATGGCGGTTTGCTCCTTCACCTACTCACCTACGTTATTCTGTTTTTGCAGGTTGGTACACGGTAAAAGTTGCACAAGCAGATTCCTCCTTGGGTGTACGGTGGTGTATTATACGTAAAAGAAGTCCGTTGATGAGTTTTGATGTGTGTATCCGTGGTAACGAGCCGCGTTGGTGATCGCGAAAATACGAGTGTTGTAAACAATGGCGTTAGCAGCCATTTAGCATGTTAGCACAGTGATTGTGTATGTGGGATTCTGTGTGCTGGTGCTGTCGCTCCCTGATACCTTTTATTTCGGCTCCTGGGGCATTTTGACACGTTAGAAAAATATATTTAAGGTTAAATGAAAGCAAATGTACGTTTAATAATTTGAACTGAGGGTTTTTTCGAAGTTATAATAGTGTCCGGTCTGTGTTTAATGGGACCATAGGTTGAATGATTTTCCCTGTGTATGTATGTTGTTTCATGTTTTGACTGTAAAGTCACTTGAATATTAATTTAAAAGCCTAAGAAGGTTTAAGGTTTACATTATTACATTAATATGAGGATGCACTTATTGAGTTAAAAACAAAGATACGCTCATATAGATTAAAACATGATTTACATTTCTGATACAATTGCACTTATAAGGAAGTGATTTATTTTTGTAAAGACAGATTATTTTTGTGAATGTTTGTGAATGAGATGTTTGCGGAAATGTAAAGGGTAGATACAACATAATTAATGTGTTTAAAACTGAAACATAACTAATTACTCAGGGGAAGTTTATTGTTTTATATTGTGCTTTGTGTAATAAATCAGACAGAAATCTGGGAAAGAAATGGCGGTTTGCTCCTTCACCTACTCACCTACGTTATTCTGTTTTTGCAGGTCCAGAGTGAAGGGCGGTGAACCCCAGACAAATTCTTTTGTTACTCCGGTTACATTATCTTATTTGAAACCCGTAACACATGCTGGGAAACACAAGGG
>NW_028221090.1:0-8554 GCF_045865225.1 Trachurus japonicus | reverse complement strand
CAGTGTGCGAAATACCCATCAATATTCGGGGGGGTCCCTAACTCGCGATTGTTGTGCAATACCGTTATTTTTTTTTCTTTTTATAAAGTAGGACTATAACATTACAATAAGCCAAGAAAATTAGCCTATAGCCTAAAAGGAGAGGCAAAGTTGTGCATTACAATGCAGAAAGTAATTGACGATAAATAGACGATAATTCAAATAAATAAAAGACAATAATTGGCACCACACTGGCGCACTTGAACAATGAATAAATGCCAGGTATAGGAGACTGGCGCGCGATCAGGGCGATGCAGAAACGAATAGACAATAAATAAAATACAACAATTAAAATGAATGAAAGACACCAAACTCGTGCACTCGAATAACAACCAACTGTATAAATCTGGAGATCGGAGACTGACGTGCAATTATGTGCACGAGATCCTCAGCCTGCAACTATGACCGATCATGTAACCTTATCTAACCATCCATCTAGCAAATACGTTTAAACACAGCATTGAACACATCCACAAATCACATTCGTATAACGGGCCATCATAAAAATTGAAAAAGCACAGACAAATAGCTCACAACAGGCGCCTGGCCAAACAACACCACTGGGGGTTCAGGCCATAGTATGCTGAAGCAGGGGTTACATGCTGCTATTCAGACATGCCGCTATTTCGACATTGACTTCTAATTGTCGGAATAGCGGCATTAACATTATTTTTTAAGCATCCCACTATTCCGACATTTTTTTTTTTTTCATTGTCGGAGTAGCGGCACTTTACTATTTTTCAAACATTCAGCTTTTCCGACATTGATTGATTACGTTATAGTCAGACGTGTCCTTCTGATTTATTTTTATTTTTTCATCTGAGACACTGTTTCTCATACACAAATACATAAGCCTATTAGAGAAGAAAAAACAAACCCTCCAAGTTTAAAAACACACAGCACACAGCAGCGCACACTGATCTGCAGCTACTGAGACTGTTATTATTCTGTCACCTGAGTTTATCCTGCTGCTTTACATCGTTTTAACATAGGTAAAAGAAGAAAAAAAGATTGTCTGGAATAAAGGGGCAGATTACATAAGATTATTCTTTTTTTCTGCTCCCTTTTGTTGAGATTTGGGAGGTTTTTGCCTGATTTATTGCCCGATGCCATGTATCTAGCTTTCTCTCCCCTCCCTCCGCCTGTTGTCTTCGTTGTCACTTTGTTGTCGCTCCACAGAGCGCACATGGCTAATTAATATGCACGTGCTGACCATATGGTTGTCTAGGCATTCCGGGACGGAGGTGTGTTCACGTGCGCAACTGCGCACCATTCTTGGATCCAGTTATCAAAGTTGAGGTGCAGAGTTGTGCACGCACAGTTTGATAGATCTGAAAAAGGTGTAAATATTTTGGGCTGTCTTTTCACCGTAGGCCTAAGCAAAACATTTAGTAGCAGCAGTTTTACACTGCTTACTTACAGTTTTCATAAATAAGGCCCCAGGCCATAAGCCCAGAGCCCAGACGCTCACAGATGCAGCTCCGCGGGCTCATCCGCGGCGCTGTCCGTGGTGCTGAAGGTCACAGGTTAACTTGACAAACAAACTGCAGCATAGTTCTGTTTGTTTATCATGTGTGTCAGTTTTGTTTGTGACTTGATAGTTGAGTTGTTGAGATTAAGAACATCACTCCCTCATCAAACCAGTGATAGACATGCTGAAAAGAAAAGAGAGAGAGAGACGCGCCTGGGTATCGCAGCTGTAAAAAAATAAAAATAAAATAAAAATAAAAAAGACGTGTCGGAATAGCGGTATCAAAAAGTGTCGGACTACCGGCATGTCTAGATAGAGGGATGTCGGAATAGCGGGATGTCTGAATAGCGGGCGGACCCCTGAAGGGTTGAGGCTAGCCTCTTACCTTAAGTTATTTTCCTGCCTTAATGTCAAGCCAAGGGTTGCTGTATTTCCATTACCCCACCTGCTTAGGTGTAAAAAAAAAAAAAAGAAAGAAAGAAAAAGAAAAGCGGCCAATCAACAGTGCTAGCAGCAGGGGCTGCGGCTACTTCTTCAGAGCACTCGGCCTCAACTTCACTTTCTTCGGCAGAGGGTGGGAGAGGAACGGGATCCTCTGTTCTGATAGCGAGTGGGCTCGACTCCTGCGCTGGGCTGGCGCACATGGCTAATTTGCATAATGCGCAGGTGACATGGTTCAGCTTAATGTTAAACGAATAAATGTTTTGAATTATGAATACTGGACATGGTGATCTTAAACACATTTAATTGACCACAATACAATTATTGTATTATATTATATTATTTATTTTTTTGACAAGATTGAGACCCCCCTCAGATTATGCTTTTGAGTCTTTCAGGGGGTCTCAAGGGGTTAATCGGGGGGGTCCGACCCCCCCAAACCCCCCCGTATTTCGCACTATGGTTGTTTATTCATTCAATATTTTATTTATATATATTTATACATTATATGAATCCTCTTACAGTTATTAATGAGGCAGTTTATCGTCCCCTTCAGCCAGGAGCTGGTGTGGATCTCATTCAGGGTTTATACCATGCTGTTTCATGTCTTCCTCCTGTTTTGAGAAGCAGTTGGTTGATGCAGGAGGGGGAAAAAAAGCCGTCACACATTACTATGTGTGACCACATATCATATCACCTGGACGGCAAACTGCAGAATCTACATCAAAACAAATGGAGCACCAGAGCAAGTTAAAATCATGCTGATCAGGAGTGAGGAAGAGCTGGAGAAATTCAACAACTAAGGTATGGCTTACGAACACTCCATAACTACAGAACAGCAAAGAACAATGGTTTTTACTCAGACTGAAAGTATGATGGGATTATCTGCAAGGATTGCTGAGCAAGATAGTGTGGAGTTGACTACTACAAATCAACATGTGAATCATACCTTATCGGACCCGAATGAAGGAATTGACCCGGATAACCACTTTTACATCAACAACACGACAGAGAAATGTCAATATTACACTGAAGATCAATTCAACGACAGCATTGAGATGGGTGGGAGACTGTCTTTAATTCACTTTAATAGCAGGAGTCTATACACCAACTTTGACCACATCAAGGAATACCTAAATCACCTTAAAAAACCCTTCAGCATCATTGCAGTCTCGGAAACATGGATTAATGAGGATAAAGGCACAGATTTTTTCCTGGATGGATATAATCTTGTATGCGTCAACAGAAGAAACAAAGGCGGTGGAGGAGTGGCCTTGTTCATTGACAATAACATTAAGTATGAAACTGTACAAAACATGTCTAAAGCTGTTGATCATCTATTGGAATGTGTGACAATTGAAATCTGTGTGACGAAAGGTAAAAACATAGTTGTGAGCTGTGTATACAGGGCACCAGACTCCAAAATAGAAGATGAATGTCTGGGAGAATTATTCTCCGAAGCAAGCCAAAAAAGAATTTTTATCTGTGGTGATGTAAATATTGACTTGCTCAATCCAAAACAAAACTCGATAATCGATGAGTTCATCAATACAATGTTTACAATGGGCTTACAACCTCTCATCACACGCCCAAGCAGGATCACGACACACAGTGCTACTCTAATAGATAATATTTTCACTAATGTTAATGACATAGCAAGGGGACTACTGATAAATGATATAAGTGACCACCTACCTATCTTTGCTATCTACGACTGGAAGTGCACAGTAAGACAGACACCTAACAAAAACACATACATTAGAATCAGAACTGAAGAAAGTCTGAACGCACTGAATAATGAACTACTGGGACAAAACTGGAGCAATGTTTACAATGAAACAGATGTGAATGATGCTTATGATTCCTTCTTGCAAACTTTCAAAACACTGTATGACAAACACTGTCCTGTCAGAAAGAGACGCACAAATCAGAATAAGGAGGGAAAGCCATGGCTCACAAAAAAGTTGATAAATGCCTGCAGGAAGAAAAACACTCTGTACCGACAGTTCATTAAATCTAGGACGGTCCAGTCAGAAGTGAGATACAAAACGTACAGAAACAAACTAAATTGCATCTTAAATGAACGCAAAAAAGAATACTATAGCAATCTATTAGCTGAAAAATATGAATCAAACTAAAAAACTATGGGATATCTTAAACAAAGTGACTAATAACAAAAGAGCAAAACCAAGCCTCCCTCCCTACTTCAACTATAACAACACGCAGGAAGACGACCTAGGAGTCATAACAAATAGACTCAACTCATTCTTTGTAAACATCGGTCCAGAGCTAGCCAAGGACATTCCTGACTCACCCCTACACTGGGACCACTATGATAAAGACGGAGACAGAAATCCCAACTCAATGTTTCTCACACCAGTGAAGGACACAGAGATTAGACACCTGGTCAGCAAGTGTGTAGCAAAAAACATCTACTGATGTCAATGACCTGGACATGAAGTTGATTAAGAAAGTGTTACCTGGTATCATCGCGCCGCTAACATACATATTTAATCTATCATTTCAAACTGGAACATTTCCAAATAATATGAAAGTTGCCAAAGTCGTGCCACTGTTTAAGAATGGGGACACACATGAGTTTACCAATTACAGACCAATCTCAATACTACCGCAACTGTCCAAAATCCTAGAGAAGCTATTCAACAATAGACTTGACAACTTCATAAATAAGCACAAATTACTAAATGATAGCCAGTATGGATTCAGAAAGAATCACTCGACTGCCTTGGCTCTAACTGAGTCGGTGGAGATCATCACTGATGCTATTGACCAAAAACTTCACTCAATAGGAATTTTCATAGACCTGAAAAAAAGCCTTCGACACCATTAACCATGATATCTTAATATCTAAACTGGAAAGATATGGCATTAGAGGCATAGTACTGAAGTGGGTCAAGAGCTACTTAGACAAAAGATCCCAATATGTTAAAATAGATGATTACTCATCCACTTGCCTAGACATAGTCTGTGGGGTCCCGCAGGGCTCAGTTCTAGGTCCGAAGCTGTTTATACTATATATAAATGACATATGTAAAGTGTCAAACATTCTGAAACTAATATTATTCGCGGATGATACCAATATTTTCTGTTCTGGGAGTAACTTGATCCAACTCGTGGAAACGGTTAACCACGAAATGGCCAAGCTCCATGTGTGGTTTAACATAAACAAACTATCACTAAATTTAGAGAAAACAAAATACATGCTATTTGGGAAAAAAAGGCCTCAGCAACAGTATTAACATCCAAGTAAATGGAGTGAATATTGAAAGGGTTAGTGAGAATAAAGTACTGGGTGTGACTATTGATAATATGTTAACCTGGAAGCCACACATAAGAACTTTAAAAAGCAAGTTGGCCAGAAGTGTATCCATAATATGGAAAGCACAAAAAATAATAAATCAAAAAGCCCTCCATATGTTGTACTATGCACTAGTCTCTCCACACCTACAGTCAGAGGTGTGGGGACACACATACAAAGGCTCCACCCATCCATTGTTAATACTCCAAAAAAGAGCACTGAGGATCTTACATTATGCCAATTATAGGGCACACACAAATCAGTTATTTATTAAATCTAATATTCTCAAACTATATGATTTAATAAACTATCGCACCATGCAAATTATGTACAAAGCTGCCAGCAACAGCCTCCCCCTCAACCTGCAAAAGCTATTCATGAACAGAGAAGGGAGACACAATCTTAGAGGGGAAAACATCTTTAAGCTGAGGAGGGCACGAACCACACTAAGATCCTTTTCCTTATCGGTCGCAGGCGTCAAAATATGGAATGCGCTAGAGGATGAAGTAAAAAAATTACCAACATTTAACGTCTTCAAGAAAAAGTATGTAAACTCAACGATTGACCGGTACAGATTGACACAGGAGAGCTGATAAAGGTCAGAGAGGCTAACGGCAGACACAGTATCGAGACTACAAGGGGTAAAAACAAAAAGCAATGTGTTCCCAAAACAATGTGATGAACCAGAGAAACTTGTGTGACCAGAGGCCAATGTCAGTTTGTACGTAGAATGTTATTATAATACGTAGTATGTTATTATAATGAGTATCAACAGGGTGATGATAAATTGGGGCACAAATGCAACTGTGATTTAATTGTGAGAAATCAGTCAAGTGAAGAACTCAACTAACTGCTAATCGACACACCAACGCCAATCAACTGGTCCACGATGGAGTTGCTGAGCTGGTCACTGAATGCGATTGACAGAGTGTTCTCAACAAGGCGTGCGGCCTCTGGTGAGCCAAGATGCCCGGACGGAACCTTCATGTCCGGCTACATGCTGGATGGATGGGAGAAGTGGAGAGTCCTTTGCCTTGCCCCACTGGATGTGGAGGATGTCGAGGACGTGTACATCTTCACGTTCATGACAATTGGAATGATCGCCCTGGGTTTTGGCGCCTACATGCAGTATCGTAAGATGAGAAAGATCGCCACCGAGCAGACCGACGCGAGGGAGGATAACGCAACAACTCGGAGTGCTGTGGTCGGGATACGGTCCGACATATCCGCAATCCGAGAGTATGTGTCACTGATGCGAGCTGACATAGCCAAAACTCGGGAGGAAATCGAGATAAATGGCGACGAAAACCGCAGAGAATGAGTAAAAAGAAGAAAGGGCTCCTACACCATCCCACCATCCCAACTAAAAATCAATACACTGGACTTTTGCTCTCTGTCAATTGGACCACACCAGACTTTGCTCTCTGTCAATTGGACCATCTTGTGACTTTGTGACTTTTGTGA
Organism: Trachurus japonicus; assembly: GCF_045865225.1. Classification (NCBI taxonomy): domain Eukaryota; kingdom Metazoa; phylum Chordata; class Actinopteri; order Carangiformes; family Carangidae; genus Trachurus; species Trachurus japonicus. Next base: position 1,820 of record NW_028221090.1, on the reverse strand, counting down.
CATGCCTGGCAACAAGAAGAGACTGTTGTTCGCTCATGACGGTTGGACACATGTGCAGACACACACGTAATCCTTATGCTCTATCTAGAGCTGGACTTCAATTTCTTCAACTCTACATACTGCCTAATGCTGCAACACATTATGTCAAAATGTCAAATTGAGAAATGTCATGTTAAAAAAAAAAAAAAAAAAGTCAAATTGTTAAATTGTTAAATTTTGAAAATACTGGAAGAATGTTATGTCAAAAATGTAACATGCAGAAAAAATGAATATGTGAGTATTGGGGGCGGGACTAGATAAGCTTTTGCTTCTCCCGCTTTCCCTTTCGGTCATGTGTATTGTATTAATTGGATTGAGATGATGTGTGATGATGATGACTAATTGACATGCCCGAAATGAACCAAATAAATAAATAAATAAATAAATAAATAAATAAATTCCTTAAAGCAGAAGAAGCGATTCCGTCATTTTGGCTAACTTCCTGTCAGCTGATGGAGTTAGCAGTCCCCGCCCTCGTCCCTACGTCACCACATTCACGCACATCCCTTGGCTGCACGCACAGAGAGGGCCGCCCCTTTATGCCGTTCTCTCTCCTCATTGGATAAAGGTTGTAGGATACAAGGAAAGTTTTCTCCTCGGCTTACAGCAGAGCAGAGTGACTGACAGACCCGTGTTTCAGACCAAACACTCTATGTAAGTGATTGCTGTCGGAAGATATAACTATTTAAGACTTATATTAACACAAACATTCTGCTTACTTCTGCTTTAACACTAGATTCATCAAAACAATATCAGTAAAAAAGCTTAAATTGTGAATGAAGTGCACTGGATGGCTGCAGTTAAAAGCTGTGTTCAGAGCCAACAATCTGCTGAATCTGATAAACTCCTCACTGTTCAGAGAGGTGACTCTTCTACAGATCAATAAAGTCTTGTTTCAGCATTTCATATTGCTTCACAACCTCATTTGTTGTGTTCAGTATAATGTTTTTTTTTTTTTTTTCTTTTTTTTCCGGTGGTGCAGCCACAAAATGCAGGAAACTTTCTTTCAGTCACCATCACTTTGGTAAAAAAAAAATAAAACGGATAGTGCACATGCTTCTCAGGGCCGGCTCTACGCAGGGGCAAGAGGGGGCCCCCTCAAATAAATGTCTTGCCCCCTCAAATCCAAATTTTAGAAGTTGAGAAAGCACATTTTAATATACTCAAAAAATGTGTATTTTACAAGTTGACAAAATTATCTGCAGTAGCACAAAAATCCGCCGAAAAAGGGACACTGTTCTTTTCTAAAATGTTCTGTTCTTTTTTCTTCTTTTTTTAGTGTTCATAAGACTACCTTTCAGTTTTGTAAATCTTGACCATAGTAGACCCCCCCCCCTCTTCTCTGAGTACACCAGAATGCTTCACTCACATTTTAAAATCACAAAAATTTTCTGGGGGGGATGCCCCCAGATCCCCCTACAGGGATTTAGCTACTCACCTTTTTCACCCCCTCTGGATTTGCAATGCATCTTCAGGTACAGTATATGCACCCCTAAATATAATGTGGCTCTTTGCATACGACAGTAAGAAATTTGGGCTCTAAGACCCTGGTTGGCCACCCCGGCCCCGAGTTGGACAGGTATGAAGGAAGAGGCCTGTCAAAGTGCAATCCACTTCTCCAGGTTGGGGTTGGACACATAGCCAACAACCCAATTCAATGAAGTTACTATAAGCACAGAGAAAAAAAAGTGCTGGAGCATGTGTTCACATGATGCCCCCTTCACATTTCTGACTGCCCCCTCATATATGCCTGCCTAGAACCGGCCCTGATGTTTCTCACG
>NW_028221089.1:0-8201 GCF_045865225.1 Trachurus japonicus | reverse complement strand
CGTCACCTGTTGAGTAACGCTCATTTCCTTATATTTGTCGGAATGGTGGAATGATGGCATGTCGGAGTGGTGGGATGTCGGAATGGTGGGATGTCAGAATGACAGCATGTAACCCTAACCACCCAGCGTATTTAAGGCACTTCACTGTCAGTATGCTTGTGTGTACCATTCTTGCAGCCATCCTCAACTTGGGCACAGCACTCTACTGTATGACGACACTTTAGCGTGTCCAATAAGACGGACTCGCTCAGTTTCCTGATAAAGCCTACAATCAGCGGTCATCATGAAACCAGAGCTCCTGGACGAGACAAAACACTCCCAATTCCTGTCTTGCCCAGAGGGTTTTGTGAACCCACTCCCTCCCCCTCTCCTACAGTGTGGGATTTTCCTCTGCTTATTTTTCAGATACATGGGGCACCGATATCCACTTCACAGTCGGGGGAAAGAAACACTTCCTGATGCTGTTAGGTCACCCGTCAACACACGTGATTTGCATAGAAAACACTACATCCTATGTTAGAAGGGCTTTACAGTTTCTGTTTTCCTGAATCAATGTTGTATATTAGTTGTAGTATTAATACAGTGTCTGCAGTAGAAAAATACAGCAAATAAAAACAGTAACATAGTTTGTTAGTTTAGCCTCATGTTACAGTGTAGCTGACTACATTAGCCGGCTGACAGCACACTCTTTAATTTCCAATACTGGCTTGCCATTTCATTAGCAATACATTAATTGAACAATATTGAAATCCATTTGTGCCGGAGGCTCCATAATTTTATTAGCAGTCGGGGGAAAGTAATTATGTACATTTACTCAAACTTATTCTGAAATCTTCTCTTCAATGCATTTCAGAGGCAAACATTGCACTTTCTACTCCACTGCATTTACAGTATTAGTTAAATAAGGTAAGACGTAATAAGAGCTGTGATAGTTAAGTTCACTGAATCACACATGTAGCTGTAGTGGGTTCCCATTCACCTTAGAGAAAAAAGTTGATCCCCCTGATCGTGGGCTGTTACTTGGATCAGCGTGAGTGGGAAGCTGGACGTAGTGAATACAGTGAGACTTCAGATTCAATACATATCGATTTGAAACTGATGTTTTACATTTGTTTGCCTTTTCTTTCCCTGAGGTTCGGGCCAAGACTAACAAGCCATACAGGAAAAATAATTTATGAGGTGAATTCATCCATGTAAAGATGTAAATAGAAGGATGTGTGTATAACCTGGAGATCATCCATGCTCGCTCATCTCCTCTGGAGAAATCTAAATGGTTGCACTCACTCATCTAAACACCACATCTCCTCGGCCGGTGGCGTGCAGCGATGAGTTACCTGCGTGAACTCTCCTCATTTCTTCCCGGGAGCCTTTGCATTGCCTCATCAACCAATCAGCTATAGCCTCACAGAGCTCTCCATGGCTCAGCATTACTTAACCTCTCGCGGCCCCCGAGAGCAAGACGCCATCACTCAGGCATGTCCGTGAAAATTATAAAATATTTACCAGCTTCAGAGGAGGAGGAGATGGAGAGAAAAAAGGCGGCGTCCGCTGCAAGGAGCCATGGATGACGGTCTTTTTATGTCCATATTTAATAGTGATATTTTATATGTGGATGCACCTCATATACTCGCTATTGGGCAGTGCCTTTTAAAAAGACATCAGGGATCCAAAGTGTTAAAGCAGGAGCTGATGAAATGGAATTCATCATTGTGGTCTCAAAGGTTTGGTAATAAAATGTTAACAGTTGTGTGATCCCCTGAGAGCAGTCAAGCTGTAGATTACACCGTTGTGAGTGGATGGTTGCTTTATAACAGCAGAGATACAGGCTGTTCATGTATACAGGGGAGAGGTGGAGTTATCTGACACATCCTTTACAGCAGACCACCCTGACGGCTCCAGTGGTGATAAGTGCTGATTTTTCCAATAACAAGCTAATGTGATTTTAAAGTGTTGACTGGCGCATCTTTATGTATTCTCCTCTAGAGCAGGAGGACTGAGCCAGCACTAAATGAACTGCACTGCCTCTGGGCCTCACAGCCAGTTTATTTGCAGGTCTGTTTGTCCCCTTCTCCTGAACATAACATTTCTTCATGTTTTGGGCAATTTTCAATGTTCAGGACTGAAAAACACAGATCCAAAGCTGTGGTTCTTCTAATGGCCACCAGAGGATGGCTCCTATAGTGAGGAAATCTCCATTGACTCCTATGTTAAAGGTGTTAACAGGGGTGGAGCAGTGATTTTAAATGTGGGGGTGTTCCAAAGAACGGAAATTGAATTTCAATTTGAATCACAAAATGCAATTTCTAATCACTATCCTGGAGTTATCACGGTGGATTTACCTATGCTACGACGTTCCTGAAAAAAACTCTGCACTTCATGGCTGGATTGAAAACTCTCTCGAAAAGATATAATTGACCTGAGCCCACCTTAGATCGCCAAAAGAGTAAGCTTCCAATCAGGGTCCAAAACTAACTTTCACTTTTCAGGCTGGTAAGTGAATTTTTTTTACCAGCCAGGCGGATAATTTACCAGCCAAGCAAGTAAAAATTGCATTTAAGTGCTGTATATTGCTATCAGTAGGCCTATTATTTAACGTGTCATTTGGGTCTTATATGCGATTCTCAATCAATATTTTAGTAGTATGCACTAATACTAGCAATTAGGGGTGTGCAAAGCATCCGGAATTTGTATTTGTTGAGGGGGGGGGGGGAGTAAAAATCCTTTTTTTTTTAGATACACTTCTAATTCTAATCCATTATGAATCCCACCATCACCTGCTGAACAGACAGAATATAAACAAATGAACTATCATTAGGCTATTTCAAAAAATCTCTCTCTCTCTTACAGTTGTTTAGGATTGTGTGTGGTGTTTTTAATCATATTTATATATATATATATATATATATATATGATAATTAGTTTAAAAAATATTTTTATCAGTAATTTCTTTTTTTCAATTACTAGACATTTAAGGCGACCCCATCTGAGTTCCAGGCGACCCCACATGGGGTCCTGATCCCAAGGTTGAAAAACACTGCTGTCTTTCCTGTCTGCTCTCAATGAGTGTGTGTGTGTGTGTGTGTGTGGGTGGGGGGGTAATGTGTTGATTCTCTCTCTCACACAAACAAACAGGCGCGCGCACACACATGTTCTCAGCGGTGAGGTCCGACCAGAGCGATTGACGTGTGTCCAACCAACCCAATCAGACGCGCGGGTTCGGAGTCCGGACCGAGAATTAAAAGTTGGACCGCGCTGGTCCGTGCTTCAGCACCGTGTGTCGGGTCGCGTCTGGTTTTAATTAATACGGGGATAAACAGTCAGCGCCGCGGTCACCGGAGCTGATCACTGCCCAAAGCAATGAGAGCATTTTTTTTTTACCTCCGCTGACAGAGTGTTGATTTGAGGGGGCGTAGAGCCGGTTTCCTCTGCATTCACTCACCGGTAGAACTTGAGTTGAAAAAGATGCCTCTTCCTTTTTAGCATCTCTGCCTCCTCCTTCTTTCTCGTCTCTTCTCAATTTTGTTCACTTTCAGTCACCGGTGAGTGACAGAAGCTCCGACTGGCACGTAACCAAAGTCCGTCTCTGTGACTTCAAATTTCCCGGACAGCGGTCTGTGATTGGGTGAATGCCCGTTCAATTCGACCACTGCCTTTTCATGCAGCGTAAGGAGGCTGAGGCTGAGGTGCGCTCCATTTGTGTATGCTGGTGCACAGCGAGGGGTGGGCACACGGGTTTACCATTGGAAAATGTGGGGGGGGATGAAATTATTTTGCTATAAAAGTGGGGGTGTCGAAACACCCCCATCCCCCACGGGTGCGACGCCCATGGGTGTTAAAGGGATAGTTCAACATTTTGGCAAATTGGCCCATTGCCATAATTGCTATAGTCATAGCAGTAGGTTCGTTACCTTTAATTGTAGGTGTAAGCTATTTTTAGTACAGCGGAGCGCAGCAGCAGGCTGCTCAGAGCTACGCTATGGAGGCTAAGGGAATTTCTTGGTTTCCCTCATTAAACTCATCAAATACAAAATCCCAAAACTCCACAGCGCTTTTGTAGACAAGTTGTGAGCTGCACAACCACCACGCTATGAGATAATGACGGAACGATACGAAACGGAGCCGTTTTCGAGGTAAATTCATACAAAACCGCTGATGTGCGTTGCGTTCAGGGACAGTTTTTCAGCAAGCAGTCTCCGTATTTACCCTGTATTTACCTCGAAAACGGCTCCGTTTCGTATCGTTCCGTCATTATCTCATAGCGTGGTGGTTGTGCAGGTCACAACTTGTCTACAAAAGCGCTGTGGAGTTTTGGGATGTTGAATTTGATGAGTTTAATGAGGGAAACCAAGAAATTCCCTTAGCCTCCATAGCGTAGCTCTGAGCAGCCAGCTGCTGCGCTCCGCCGTACTGAAAATAGCTTACACCTACAATTAAAGGTAATGAACCTACTGCTATGACTATAGCGATTATGGCAATGGGCCAATTTGCCAAAATGTTGAACTATCCCTTTAAGCAATGGCCGTTTATCCTGTTTGTGGTGCCTCCTCCCATGAGTTTCCACGAGTTGCCGCACAAGTTTGCCCGGGTAAGGAAAACAAATTTGATTGAGCGGGCAGGATATTCAATGTTTGGGGCGGGACCAAGCTCAGTGTGTGTATGTGTGTGTGTGTGTGTGTGTGTGTGTGAGTGAGTGAGTGGTTTTAGCTAACGTAGCTATCTGTTGCTATGTTATAGCTTGCTGATGTGACAGTTGAGGTTCCTGTCACTATGCCCCCAATTGATCATGCGCCCTGGCTACTTGGCCAAGGGGATGTCCCTTTGGCCCTTTGGCCAAGTGGCAAGCGCGCATGACTCTTACCCGGGAGGTGTGGGTTCATTCCCCCCCGGGCCCTCTTCACCTTGCCACACTAACTTCGCTATCAAGGCTAAGTGATAGACTGCATGGATCTGAAGGAGGAGAGTGGAGTAAGGACGGAGAGTTTGTGTCGGTGGTGGTTGACGAGTCTCCTCCATCTACCCTTTGTTTTTCTCAGACCTTTGATTGACGGATGACGGATCCAATATCATTGGCTGATGAATCTTGAGCAACGCGATGCATAATTTGTGCGCCTGCATTCTCCAATGTGAAAAAAACTACCCCACTTTCACCCCGGATTTACTCGAAAATAGAATTTTGCACAAAGTTTGGGCCACATCGCCTGATAGATGAGTGATTACACTAATTTTAAGACCCATAGTGGGCTCAAAATCAATTTTTTTTTTCGGAATTCCTTTAAAATGCACCACAGGCTAGCCTATGACTGTGTGTGGACTTTTGGGTCTGAGCATTTGTCACTAAATTCCTTCAACTTAGACCCCTGTGGCAACTATTTCTTTCCTTTTTAATAAGGCCTCTAATGATCATTGGCCATTAGCATCAATAACTGTCATCACAAGTTTAAACATGTAAAAACAAAACAAAAAAAAAGGAAAGAAAAGAAAAAGGGAAGAATAGTGAAAGACAAAACCCAAGGCAATGTCATTTGTTAATAACCCCCCCTGGAACATGTGCAGAGGTTAAAGACTGTTGGAGCAAACAGAGATGTTCATATGCAAATGAGCGATTTAGGTAGTTTCATTCTTTTAACAAACTGTGGGAGTGTAAATCAGGCTGTGCAGAGCTCATGCATATTCAGAGCTTTATAATTCTGATGAACAGGATGTGTCTGCATGTTGCTGTCTTTGTGTTTCTGGCTCCCGCTCTGTACCTACACACACACACACACACACACACACACACACACACACACACACACACACACACACACAGTCACACTAACTGATCTTGAAAAAGCTTATTGCAGATTATTTCCCAATATGTTGGAATGTTCCTTTAAATCTGACAGCTTTATCACAAGGGCAGGATTTGTTAGAGACCCTGTATGCGCTTGAAATAATGTGGTATGGATAAAAAAAAGAATCATACATCTCAAATGTTTGTTCAAAGGAGATAATAACAAGTTTACTTTTCTAACTCTCTCTCTCCGAACTCATGTGTTCAGTCATCTGAGCTGCGGTGAAAGCTCTTGCAGGGTATTGCATCATTGAGAGCAAATCTAATTTACACATGAAGAAAATGTCAGTCACAGTTACATTCATATCTCCTTGTGATGAGATCACGGACTCATTAAACACTCCTCTGTCTAGAAATAGCTTGTTGATTCATTGACTTTATCTGCTAATGAACAAAAGCTGCCTCGTGAATCTCTTGTACCGTCGACCCTCCACAAACCTGCACTGATTATCTCAGGTGCATGTGTTGGTGGAAATGGATATATGCAACATCTTACAACATCTAATTTAACACTGAACTTTTTTTTTTCTTCTTTTTTTTAGTGGGCTCATATGGTGTAAGGTGACTCCAAGGTTCCTCTGTAGGTTTTTATTCCCCAGACCACGATGTAATCAGACTGTCACTTCTGATTAGCCAACACACCAATCACAGAGCCCGAGGGTCAGACGGATGCAGTCCTGGAGGGGTAAACCATCCAATCAGGACCGTTCTGCCGAGGCATCTGAGGATGTGTGGGCTCTCGGACAGACAGAAGAAATAAATCTCACAATTAAATATCTAGCCCACTGCAATTAAGTTTTCAAACTTTCTGCTAAATCTGAGGATGGTGGTGTTGTATTGGTCCCTGGATCTTTAGCTCTTCCCCACACAATGATCACAATGTGAGAGGAATCTGATGGATTACTGTGTTCTGGCCCAGGGAAGGCGGTGGAGGAGACTCTGATTGCATTTTTGTGGTGGTGGTGGTGGTGTGCAGCTAGAACATTTTACATTTTACACAGGCACATGGGTTTTTTTTTTATGAAACCTCACAATTTGCATGTCATCTCAATTGTCCTTACAAATTGTCTGGCAATTCTATGTTTAGTATCTAGGCCGTCTGGCAGGGCCAGACAATGAGAGAGATATTTTCTTCCATGAATTCCTTAAAACTGGATCATTTGTATTAATTGAAGATGCAGGTGATCATTCTTATTATATTAGCAATGACACTACAAAAGGGAACAACATCTACAATAGAGTTGTGTTTTATTTCTAACATTTTTCAATTTTGAATCTAATTTCATTTCCATTAGTCACTTTAACATATTGACCTGATAATCCGATATTTGATATCTTTTAACTTAAATTGTGGACAATCAGACTTTGGCACACAACTCTAATGATCATTAAAGGGAGTATTAAAAGTTCAACCCACTGATAACTGTTAAACAGCTAACATGTTACTGTAAGTGGTGACATCAGTCCTTGTTCTGCTCTGGGTTCAGTGTAACAGTCCATACTGTATACTGGTTCTGCTCTAGGGCAGAACGAGGACTACCATGGTAGAAAGTGTCGGAGGGATTCAAATCACAACCTCTGTCAATATGGAGAGACTTCTGAATCAGGTTGTTTAACCAGATTTGACAGGCCTACATATACACAACTAGTCATGTGATGACAGATTTGATTAAAGGGATAGTTCACCCTAGAATGATATTTCAGAGTCCTCCGTCCCTTCTCTGAGTTACAGGGGGTCTTGGTGTAGCAGTGCATGTCCATATAACGGTTGTAAAGGGACACCAGAGCTCTTCGTAAAAAAACACACACAAAAAAAACATCCAAATACCTCCATGCTGCTTGTATGTAATGTCCGTCTTGTGCTGAAGCCCCAAATTGCGTAATTGTCCCGAAAAAAAATTAAATAAGTCTATATTTTAAGCTTGTTTGTAGCGGAAGCTTCTCAAAGCTCCTCTTCCTGGTCCGTCCAAATCTCGCGTGATTTGCGCCGGCGTCAGTGCGGTTACTGCGAATCACGCGAGATTTGGACGGACCAGGAAGAGGAGCTTTGAGAAGCTTCCGCTACAAACAAGCTTAAAATATAGACTTATTTAATTTTTTTAGGGACAATTACGCAATTTGGGGCTTCAGCACAAGACGGACATTACATACGAGCAGCATGGAGGTATTTGGATGTTTTTTTGTGTGTGTTTTTTTACGAAGAGCTCTGGTGTCCCTTTACAACCGTTATATGGACATGCACTGCTACGCCGAGACCCCCTGTAACTCAGAGAAGGGACGGTGGACTCTGAAACTTCTTCCAGCCCTTAGTCCACATGAGGGTGAGTAGATAATGAGCGAAATATCATTCTAGGGTGAACTATCCCTT
>NW_028221088.1:0-16082 GCF_045865225.1 Trachurus japonicus | reverse complement strand
ATGGACGTCGGAACTATTTTTTGAGAGGGGGTGCGGGATTTTTGTTTGGAGAGTCGGTTATTACCCCCCACCCCACCCGCTCCCTCGTTCACTCACACACACACACACACACACACACACACACACACACACACACACACACACACACACACACACAGTGTGCCATCTCTTTCGTACGCACGCACGCACGCAGCCATTGCGCATCACTGAAACAACTGAAGCTGACCACACAGCCAGATGCAGCATACATTCAGACAGGACAAAACCACACTCAGCTTTAAGATATAGCCTAAACAATTATAAACAATGCCACGGCGGGCAAAATGCATTAAATGAGGCTTAGCGTTACCTTTAGAAGAGTTGTATGCGGCGAGTGTGGCCATTAAAGAACAGCGTCTTTCCACTGGGTTGGACATTTCCGGGTCCAGTCTCTCTCAAAGGCCAGCTGAAGCACCTGGACTTTTCTTTTATGAAGCATTGCACATTTGTGGTCCGAAAACACCCAAAACGGATATTTTCTGAAACGATGATGTCATATCCCCACCGCTCTACCTGTACCGAGACACACCGCTGTGTAGCCTACAGCTATGGACGTAACTTAGCCACTAACTCGGTCCCTCGGACACTGCAGCTGAATCTCGCCCGTTAAATCATTATCGACCGTCATATTTGCACTGACACGACTCCCAGTCAACATTTAATCCACTTCTAATGTCTGAAGTTTGAATACTGCGGGGAAGCTTTCTGTCTTCTTCTCTGTTGTTGTCTTCTTTTCTGTGTGGCAGCGCTACAGCGCCACACACGCTCCACACAGGCCTGGAGTATGTACTACAGCGTTTTCGACTGAAATGGAGGGAGTGAAGCGCTACAGCAGCCTGACTCCACTATGCCAGATGCCAGGCTGCTGTATGGAGCCAGGCAGGCTGCATATCACATCAAAAGCATAGATCTGCGTTATATGAGATAAGTGTAAGTCAGACAAATTCAGTTTTTTCAGATTTTATTTTTTATTTTTATTTTTTAAGCTAATTCTGTGGATATAGGGAGGCTGGTGGAGTGCGGGAGGGGCGGATGGGAGGGGGTGCGGCCGCACCCCCCGCACCCCTAGTTCCGACGTCTATGTATGTCAGTTAGACTTTTTAACAGTTCTATTTAGTTTGTAATGTCTGTCGCACTTTTAAACCCCTGTGCACTTTAAACTTGTTTTTATTTTATTCATTTGTCTACCAGCAAGCACTTTTTAATCTGTTACTTTGCCCAGCAGCCAGAGAGCACAGTAGCATCGTCTTCTTTTTTATGATTTGTATACTTTGTATACTTTGTCCTGATTTTCTTCTTCTTAAGGCTGCTGTCGTGAACTAATTTCCCCTCGGGGATAAATAAAGTATAATCAATCAGTCAGGTAGTCCCTGCACTTTCAGACAATCAAATGCTCAGTCAGAGTTGACTTCAGTTATAGTTCAAACAAGTTAATTGGGTCATTAGGGTCCGGGCAGCGCAGCTGCCAGGACACTATTGTATTCCTAGGAATTCTTTAGGGTCCGGGCAGCGCAGCTGCCAGGACACTATTGTATTCCTAGGAATTCTTCTTCTTCTTCTTTCTTTCTTTCTTCTTCTTCCAAGGAAGTCATACTTCCCATGGGCGAAAACTCACCAAACTTTGCACAAAGGTTCAGTCCCATGCCAGATTCACTCAACTCCAAGGACATGTGCCCCCCCCTCCCAGGGGGGGCACAATAAGCGTTTAAATTTAAAATTTTTAAAAATTCCTACCAAACCAACGGTAGATGCTACAGTGTTGAAACTTCACCACAATGTCGCCTCAATACTGCTGAAACTTTTGTCAACTTAAACTTATTACAAATTATGAAGTCCATCACTCTGTTTTTTTCAATAACTGTAAAACTTTTAAAATATATCTCCTCCCACAATTTTTGCTCAATTGACACCAAACTTGCTACAGAGCATCTCCAGACCGTCCTCCACAAAACTTGTTTCTCGGATTTTTGATTAAGCAAAAATTGAGCCTACAGTGCATGAAAACGTTTGACTGTAAACAGTACTATAAACATATACCATCAAATTCTTGCTAAATACATTTTCAAACTTCCTGAAAAAAAATGAGAATATTCTGGAGTCATGGTTGATGAAGTTTGGCAAATATCAGAATTTTAATTCAAAAACTGAATTTTCTAGAACATTTTGAATTCTGCTCTCATGGGAACAACTGCAGTCAATGTGAGACTGGAATTTATAAACATCATATTTTCTCTTATGAAGCAAAACACTTATCATTAAAAACAAATCACCAACATTTCCATGCTGTCAAGATGCAATTTATGTATTATCAGATTTTTGTTTAGATGACTGAATTATTGACATTTTGACCATTTCATCACAACAGCTGCCCGGGCACTGGCTCACCTGAGTGGATAAATGAAGCTACACAGCAGGTCTCACTACCAGCTAATTAGCTCAGTGAGTTAGGAGCTGGTTCTCGGTGTCAGAGATTGTGAGTTCGAGACCCAGCGAGGGAGAAGATGATGATGATGACAGTTTGAAATGGCAGATGTCCTCAAGCTATTTTGCTGTCTAAATGCAATTTATGTATTAACAGATTTTTGTTTAGATAACAGAAATCTGCGTCCACAGCAGCTGCCCGGACACTGACTCCCTGAGTCTATTTGAGAAGACACACACCATGTCTCACTTCCAGATAATTAGCTCACTGAGTTAAGCGCTGGTTCTTGGTGTCAGAGGTTGTGAGTTCAAGACCCAGCCAGGATGATAATGATGACAAATCAAAATGTCAAATGTCCTCAACACGAAACACAAGACAATTGTCCTAATGGTGGCATCACAGCAAGCTTCTAAATTTAAAAATCCAAATAGCTTGGACTGGACCATCTGCGAAGGCTCCTAACATCTTAGGCTCATAGTAGATGTTTGACAAATACATATCATTATTTTACCTCAAAAACTGATTTTTCTTTTTCTGCCTACAAGACAGTGAATGGCTTACTCAATTTGTGAAGCCACTGTTGAACTGCCACTTGTCAATTAGCTCAGTGCGATAGACAACAGTCTTTGGTTCCCGAGGTTGTGGGTTCAATCCTCAACTGATGCAAATTGGACACTATAAGGACAACTGTCTTGTCTTCCTATTCTCCTGTTTGTTGCTCAGAATTGCCTAAATATGCCCAAAAGTAGCCCGGACCCGACCCATCGCTGCGCAGCAGCTATAATCTTCTTCTTCTTCTTCTTCTTCTTCTTCTTCTTTCTTTCTTTCTTCTTCTTCCAAGGAAGTCATACTTCCAATGGGCGAAAACTCACCAAACTTTGCACAAAGGTTCAGTCCCATGCCAGATGCACTCAACTCCAAGGACATGTGCCCCCCCCTCCCAGGGGGGGCACAATAAGCGTTTAAATTTAAAAACTTTAAAAATTCCTACCAAACCAACGGTAGATGCTACAGTGTTGAAACTTCACCACAATGTAGCCTCAATACTGCTGAAACTTTTGTCAACTTAAACTTATTACAAATTATGAAGTCCATCACTCTGTTTTTTTCAATAACTGTAAAACTTTTAAAATGTATCTCCTCCCACAATTTTTGCTCAATTGTCACCAAAACTTGCTACAGAGCATCTCCAGACTGTCCTCCACAAAACTTGTTTCTCGGATTTTTGATTAAGCAAAAATTGAGCCTACAGTGCATGAAAACGTTTGACTGTAAACAGTACTATAAACATATACCATCAAATTCTTGCTAAATACATTTTCAAACTTCCTGAAAAAAAATGACAATATTCTGGAGTCATGGTTGATGAAGTTTAGCAAATATCAGAATTTTAATTCAAAAACTGAATTTTCTAGAACATTTTGAATTCTGCTCTCATGGAAACAACTGCAGTCAATGTGAGACTGGAATTTATAAACATCATATTTTCTCTTATGAAGCAAAACACTTATCATTAAAAACAAATCACCAACATTTCCATGCTGTCAAGATGCAATTTATGTATTATCAGATTTTTGTTTAGATGACTGAATTATTGACATTTTGACCATTTCATCACAACAGCTGCCCGGGCACTGGCTCACCTGAGTGGATAAATGGGTACGTTTACATGGACAGTTTCAGTCGGTTTCAGAGAGGTTTGGTTTAAATCAGTCTGTTTGAAGATTTCAGCTTGAGCGTATCCATGGGTTACAAAGTAAACTGGTCGGGTGTTTACATGCGCCGACAAAACAAACGCTTCGAATGTTCCCGCAGCCGTGAGTGATTGCGTTACTATGGTTACAACAGTATTGATTATGGAAGTGCTACAGCTGTGCCGAAATACATCGTTTGTTGAGCGCAGTCTTTGCTGTTATAATATTTCTCTGTATTAAACAGCAGCGTGGCATGTTCCTCATTTTAGCAGGAAGAGAAGAGAGAGTCTCTCCACATGTTGTCCGAAAATTCATGCAGAGAGAGGAGGAGGAGGAGGAGGAAGCGGTGCGCCGCCGGTGTTGTGCCGAAAAGAGGCTACCTGCAGAAAAACGACTGCCCGGGCAGGTAGTCTCTTTTCGGCACAACACCGGCGGCGCACCGCTTCCTCCTCCTCCTCCTCCTCCTCTCTCTGCATGAATTTTCGGACACCAAGTGGAAACAGAACTTCCTCATGACCCGCCAGTCCGTTATGAAATTTCTTGCTCGACATTTTCCCATATTACACGGACATTTTCACGTGAGTGACAGCCAGGCAGGCACGGCTCGTACGTGCTCAAGCGTGCGTGCGTGCGTACGTACGTCAAGTCCCGAACGAACGCAGCCAGGGATCAACCCGTTTCAAGTGTATACATGACAGACAGATCTCTTTAGAAAAGGTTTACACCACCCCCTTCAATCTGGTTGGAATTTCAACCGGTTTGGGGTAATTGAAACGGTTTGAGGTGTTTACATGAAGTATTTTCAATCGGTTTGGTCTCCCAAACCTTTCTGAAACCGATTGAAACTGTCCATGTAAACGTACCCAATGAAGCTACACAGCAGGTCTCACTACCAGCTAATTAGCTCAGCGAGTTAGGAGCTGGTTCTTGGTGTCAGAGATTGTGAGTTCGAGACCCAGCAAGGGTGAAGATGATGATGATGACAGTTTGAAATGGCAGAAGTCCTCAAGCTATTTTGCTGTCTAAATGCAATTTATGTATTAACAGATTTTTGTTTAGATAACAGATATCTGCGTTCACAACTGCTGCCCGGACACTGACTCCCTGAGTCTATTTGAGAAGACACACACCATGTCTCACTTCCAGATAATTAGCTCACTGAGTTAAGCGCTGGTTCTTGGTGTCAGAGGTTGTGAGTTCAAGACCCAGCCAGGGTGATGATGACAGATCAAAATGTCAAATGTTCTCAACACGAAACATAAGACAATTGTCCTAATGGTGGCATCACAGCAAGCTTCTAAATTTAAAACTCCAAATAGTTTGGACTGGACCATGTGCGAAGGCTCCTAATATCTTAGACTCATAGTAGATGTTTGACAAATACATATCATTATTTTACCTCAAAAACGGATTTTTCTTTTTCTGCCTACACGACAGTGAATGGCTTACTCAATTTGTGAAGCCACTGTTGAATGCAATTTGTCAATTAGCTCAGTGCGATAGACAACTGTCTTTGGTTCCCGAGGTTGTGGGTTCAATCCTCAACTGATGCAAATTGGACATTATAAGGACAACTGTCTTGTCTTCCTATTCTCCTGTTTGTTGCTCAGAATTGCCTAAATTTGCCCAAAAGTAGCCCGGACCCGACCCATCGCTGCGCAGCAGCTATAATTGATAGAGACATTTCTGTCCCAAAGTATTGGTAGGGACATGTCCCTATCTAAACCTAATAGGCCCATGGGTGGAAGACTTACAACTTGTCTATTCACAGCTGCACTGTTTGCACCTTCACTTCATTGTTTCTTCCTGGTCCTCAAAAGCTCACCTTACTCATGACGTCACTCAGTACTTGTTGGAGTTAGTGGAACTGTAAGACCCTGACTGTTGTTACATGCACGATGAACAACATTTGGCCTTTGTGCAACAGATAAGCTGCTCTGTTACTGAAGTGCTTCTTGGTTATTGCTGTCAATAAAGAGCTGTTCAATGAGAGATATTCATCTTCACTCATTGCTGTTATTGCGTTGTGCAGATATTTGAAAGATGTTGACATTGAGTGTTAGGGAATGGAATGAAATCAGTAAACCTGAGCGATGCATGCTCTTTTTAAAAATAATATAAGTGTTATAACACAATTGTCATGTCGTGTTGGGGTGTGGCCATTTGTCCTATGCTGTCATAAAACGTTTGAGGACAAAAAGGGCGAGGGCTGAGTGATTTTACTACCAGTAACTCCTAAATACCACAATGTTGTAAGAAGGGGGAAAAAAACAGCATGAAAATGATAAATCATTCACTTTTTTAATATAATTTAAAAATGCATCATGTATCACTTAACCAGAATCTATAGTTCATTTCAGAGAAAAGAACTTCCAACGATAAATCTCTTTAGACAGTGAGTTTCTGTCAGTTCTGTGGGCGTGGCTCATTGACTGAACAGGACTGGAGCTTGTTAAGTGGGGAGGACAAGAAGCCATTCTGAGATTAATCATGATATTGCAGCATTGCATGCACACACACGAGTGTGGACACTAAATGTTGTGAAAGATCTGCAGTGAGTTTGAGACAGCATATTATCAGAGGAGTAGGGCAGCTCCCTCCAGGAATAGCTCAGTGTGCAGGTCCAAGCTGCAAACACTGCTGCACTCACACTTTAAAAGCAACCTTGAGATTTTGACGGTAGCATGTGTACAAATGGGCAGAGGATTTTAGAGGAGGGAAGGGGCTGCCATACACCGCTTGTCTCTGTCACTGTTAAAGCTGGAATAGAAAGTTGTCAGATGTCTTTTATAGTGTTTTAAGGTAAACCACGGTTACATGCTGTCATTCTGACATCCCACCAGTCCGATATACCACCATTTAGACAAACCACCATTCCAACATACCGCTATTCCCACATGCCATCGTCCCACCATTCCGACAAGGCTTTCAATATAATGTGTGTGTGTTACTCAACAGGTGACTCTCTCCTACTAATCTGGACTCTCTACTTCTGAACTCTCTCTATCTATCTGGCCCGTCATTCCGACCATAGGAAGTGTGACAGTTGAGGTTCCTGTCACTATGCCCCCAATTGATCATGCGCCCTGGCTGTGGCAAGCGCGCATGACTCTTACCCAGGAGGTGTGGGTTCAATCCCCGCCCGGGCCCTCTTCACCTTGCCACAGAAGTAAGAATTGTCGGAATGATGGTACTTTTTATAGAAAATTATGTTTTGCCATTTAGACAATTAGAGGCCTATGTCGGACTGGTGGAATGTTGGGATGGTGGTTGCCCCCCCCCGTAAAAGCTGAAATAGAAAGTTGTCAGATTCTTTTATAGTGTTTTAAGTGTGTGAGGGTAGAAGATGCATGTCACATGACATGACAAGTCACGTGACCACACGAAACCAGGAAGAGATCAATCTCAGCAGGTAGTGGCAGAGGGCCCTTTTCTCTGTTCTGGCGATGCGGTTGGGCAGCTCGCTCACGTAGCGAGAGATAGCCGGATTTCACAATTCCCGTGCCTCAGGGCTAAGAACGACCTTACGGTAATATACGAATTGTTTCGGGTGTTTTTTTATGCAAGTACATGTAGCGTGCTGTGTTGGATGTTTTTAATTTGTGTGGAAGCAATATCGCGACTCGAAAGTTTATACTTACTGTTTATATTTGTGTGTCTTCCAGTCGAGGGATGACATGACCACGACAGAGCGACTGTGGCTAAAGGTCCGGTAATTAATGTATTAAGTTATGTCTGTATTTTAATGTATGCACAAGCCATGATATTTATAATGTCCTCTCCTTAGAGAGTCTCACACACTGGGACCTGCCCTCTGCCCAAGCAGAAAATTGCCATGTGAACTAGGGTGTATGAATTCATACCTGGCAAAGTAGGCTTATATTTTATTACCAGTCTTTAGTGTTTTTAACTAAGTATGGTGCCTTGAATGTGTACTAATAGATTTTGTGTCTTCCTTTCAAGGACCAGCCCAGCCACTGTTTTCTATGATTACATTTCTTTTTTGTGTGTTCATTTATTGGTTTAGTTCCTGAATATGTGATCTCATAAGCATAGGTGTAGGTTTGAGGCTATTTATTTTTATGGTTTACGAAATGTGTATTATTTTCCTGGATGGTGATTTGAGAGTTTGATTTTCTGTCTCCCCTCTTTGTCTGCAGCTTGAGTGTCCAAGGCCGGGTCTGCACCGACACACTGCTCCTGTCTGTGGTGGGACTGTACAGGGTGACACATTGTAGTAGTGTGTATATATATATACATATATATATATATATATTGCCTAGTGACACTGCATGATATCTTTAAAGTAATTAGATGTAGAGTTTGTAGTGCATGTTTGCATCTTTCAGCTGGTGAGCACAGCAGACCCGACCTTCTGAGCATAAGGAGACGTTAGTTTGTCGCCATCCACATTTTGTTTGTTATTTTGCCTCACTCCTATACCATATTGCGCCATCAACATAGATTGATCTGATTGTAATAAAAAAGAGATTATTTTTCATACAGTACCCACTTCTTGTAAGCTGTTCCTGTTCTGGGGAAGTATGGGCCACACAACACAAAGAGAAATCTATTACTAATCAAGGGTTCCTCCTGTCCTTTAATAGGAGGTGGCGTTGTTGACATGTTTTAGTGACTCTCAGTGCCAGGCACTACATAAGGTAAACCACAGAGATGGCGATGAAGGAAAGTTCTCCATTTCTTCCTCAAATTTCAGTAAAGCAGCTCTTCACATTGTTGTGCTTGCCCAGCTCAAGTCATTTAGTATCATTACATTCACAGTGTGAATGTAATTTGCAGTGTGAATGTAATATAGTGCAAAGTCTGCACTATAGTAATACAATGCAGCTCACAGATTTTTGCTTAGAAAACATGTGCATCAGTATCTGTGTATGAAATATGTCACCTGCTGCAGCCGTGCGTAACATGGCCCTGTAGCAAACCAATTTGCACCAATCAATGTTCTTATTGACGCGTGACGATTGGCATCAGGTTTCTGTCTCCTTAGTGTCAATAGACTAAATTGTGAAGATCCTTTCCAGGCATCCGTGTGTCGTCATTAGGCAATAAAGGGGTGTCAGATGCCTATTATGCCTGGTGTGTGTGTGTGTGTGTGTGTGTGTGTGTGTGTGTGTTGTGGGAGGTGTGAACAGATTAACATCAAAGCAGCTGCAGCACTCCTTGCACCACTTTAATATTAGATACTAATGGATTGGAAAATATACAATCACCCATCTATCAACAGTCTTCCTGTACATGAGTGTGTATGTCGGGGAGAAGGAGGAATTGATGATGCTGACACTGCAGTTCAGCTGTAGTAGCGAGCAGATGCTCTCACATGTAATCTCCATGATGAAACATCTCTGTATCACACTAAGCCAGATCGGAGCAAGTGAATCGATCCCAAAATATTGATTCTGTCGATAGTACATAGGACATTTTTGAAGATCTATTCTAGCGTGAATAGGATCAATACTAGTGTTGCTTCCTCTCTTCTTCATTGGACTCGTTACAGTGTGATGTCTGTATGAAACTAAAAGCCTGTCATCCATTTAGCACTTTTTTTGTACAGCGCTGAGTGAATGAAACCATTTTCTTTTTTTTGGTTCAGCCTCACTTGCTTCAGTGTTTGAGGTGGGAATCAAACCCTGGGCCTGACAAGTGACAGGAGTAAATTCTAAAAGAATTGCCAGCCCGTTTCTTTAAATTAATTTCAAAAGTCAAGCTTGTTCTTGTTCTTCATGGACACAAATTTGTTGCTGTAGATGTTTTCATGGTTTCATGTACGTCATCTCTCCTGCTGTCACACTCTACAAACCTGCTCTTTTCAGTTTTCTCCCCCCCCTTTCCTATTCAGCAGCTCACATTTACAGTCAGTATGAGAACATGTAAATTCAGCTGTGGCTGTGTGTGAATAGAGAACTAAACAGTGGGCAGATCTCACCTTGAATCTCATGGCTCTGTTGGGCTATTTAAAGCTCCTCTGGACAGACGGTTCAATGCAGACAAGGCTGACTGATTGTGGTAGTTTTTTTTTTTTTTTCTTATATGGCCGATGATGATGAAAGAGAGCTCAGCTTGTTGATGTCATGCCAACACTGTGAGTGATTTAATATGTCAGTCTGGTTGCCAGGAATGCAGGAGTAAACACACTCACACACATTTATTTAAAAAATGTTGTTTTTTCCTCTCGTGAAAGTCCTGCTTTAGTAGCAAACATGTCACAACATGTTTTTGCCTCTACCCTTCTCTCATAGGAACTCATCCTGCTGTGATTGATAATTATTGTCATAATTAAAGCCGGAAATATACCATGACTTTAAACTTTACTTTGTAGTAGTTAGACCACTGGATTAGACCATATTATAGTGATATAGTTTATATTAAAATATGAGTTCTTAGCAGGTCATAATAATTATAACATAATTATAAAAAAAAATATGATGATGATTATTGTTGTTTTTCAGTTGTTAATCTTTCTTTTTGTAATTGGTATACAGACTTGATAATCACATAATCAAACGAAAAAGTAAAGCCCCTGCAAGGAACTTTCATTTTGTGTTGATTTAGGTCGTCCCTGTAGACAAAAGCTGTAGTGTTTTGCTGGAATGAAGACCGCATTTCCCATGAGCTTTTGTCAGGAGTTTTAAGCAAATTGCTTTGGAAATGTAATTAAAACACTTTAAAAACAACCTCTAGCAGGACAGTGACAAACCAGCCGTCTCGCTTTTCACCCGTTGGGTGTTTGCGACTGGCCGCCCGCCACGGAGTGTGAGGTTCCACCGGCCGAGACAGACAGACAGACAGTGACCAAGCGGCCACCTGCCCCGGCTGCCTCCGTTGTGGAGGAGCTTCAAACTCTGTGGCTGCAGCTGTGACAACGACATGTAAGTCTGCAGGAATCTCCTGCTGTAAGAAGTTGTGCTCCATTGTAGTGGAAAAAGGAGTTTTTTTATACGCACATCATGCTGTCTTGAGGTGCAGGGCAATAAAAAGTATCGTAGAAAAAAGAGAGGGTTGCCCGCACACTCTTTTAGGATATCACAGTGATTTTATTTGCACTTGCACAAAAGTTTTCGACCGTGTGGTCTTCTTCAGGTGCCAACAGAACAGGGTTAGGGTTAGAGGTGTTGAAAAGAGAAAGCTTTTATATCTTCACCCTCCAAACACTAACCCCCAGAGGCCTAAACCAGGAGTATGATATCAAGAATTTTCTTTAGTCTCCTAAAACAGGTTTTTAATACTTGTGTAACCCTGGTTTCTGGATGGGTAGCGGGTTACAAGGGTGAAAATACTTCTTCAATAAAAAGGCACCGTTACGGCAGGACAGAAAGACTTTATTTACTTCACTTACAGGTGAGGTTCAACGACGAGGTAACGCACACGAGGGGCAGAGCTAGAACTCTCTCTGGAGTCTGTATAACCGGTCCCCACCAAAACAAGGGCAAGCGGAACCAACATCATACTACTCATACTTTCTCTCTATCTTCTAAACATCTCTGCAGGGAAACACTGAGGGTGATAATAAAATATTATAGGCTAAATTAAATAATTAATTAAATTAATAATACCTCATAATTTAAACACAAAATAAAACCAATGACATGACGTAATAAAATACAACTAATGTTTAGGGTAATAACATAAAATGTATAATAATTAAAATAATAAACACATAATAATCTACACGGTTACACTTGTTCTGTAACTTTAATGATTTATCAATATTTGTTTTGTAACTTAAATGATTCTTTATAAATGTGATGTTGGTTGTTTATGCATTTGTATCCATTTTGGATACATGTTGCTTCTTTTCTCTCATGATGATGAAATATTTGACTACTATGATGAAATATTTGACTACAAATGGGTTCCCACTGATTATATATGAATGTGATTGTGTGTTTTTC
Source organism: Trachurus japonicus (assembly GCF_045865225.1). Taxonomy (NCBI): domain Eukaryota; kingdom Metazoa; phylum Chordata; class Actinopteri; order Carangiformes; family Carangidae; genus Trachurus; species Trachurus japonicus. Next base: position 4,017 of record NW_028221088.1, on the reverse strand, counting down.
TAAGCCCAATTGTTGAATAATAGTGTATGATGTTTTCTATATTTAAAAGATTTTCTATTTTTAAAAACTGTTAAACTTTTCCACTGGTTAACACAGTGAGATAACTTTAAGGTGAAGGATGTGCTCCTTAACTTCAGGCTTGCCCCTTTTCACATAATTGGACCTCACACACCTGTGAAACTATATATGGATGTGAGTGTTCCTTTGTTCTGTTGGCACCTGAAGAAGACCACACGGTCGAAAACGTTTGTGCAAGTGCAAATAAAATCACTGTGATATCCTAAAAGAGTGTGCGGGCCACCCTCTCTTTTTTCCACCATTTATGTAGTGCCATTAATTCTGCAAAAAAAAAAAAAAATCCTGACTATGCCCCGGGGGTAATTACTAGTAATTATCATCCCAAATACATATTTTTACGTCCGTGGGAGGACAGGACGGTCTTGAGCCCTGCCACGCTTGCAGTCTCTGGTCTGTGCTGTAAATTGTTTTGTCCGTGATCCGACCCGACCACTGCCTCCCAGTTTCACTATTTAGATAGCTTATCTTCACACTTCACATTTGCTGTTGTAGGTCACACAGAGACATCAGCAGAAACAAGAGACTTTTGCATATCCAGTTAAAAGTTCATTGTAGGGGCTTTAATCAGCCAAAGCCAGAAACAACTCTAACTTTCAACGACTGTGCAAAAAAAAAGGCTGACCTCAGTGCTATGAAGGAAAACAATGTTGTGTTGAACCCCATCAAGTCCTGCCTCTACAAACAGACTGACCACAGGGACTACCTGACAAAGTGTCTGCAACAGTGTCCCGTCCTGACATTGGCTGTCACCATCGAGTGAGTCCAACAGAGGTTCACACTTGTTTCCCCTCAGTTTCTATCACTCTCCATCCATCCCTTTGCCTCCTTTGAGAACAAGGCTGTTTGTTTATCCCCATGAGTTTCCACAGTTTTACTAGTTGTCATTGCACCGCCGTTCCTGCTATCTGAGGAAAGCTACTGATAGCTTGCACTGGGAAAACAAAAGCACAGTCCTCTTTCTGCATCAGCTGCACAGTGGCAGTTCAGGGATATAAATCCAGTCCCTATCTTTCTGCGAAGCTTCATGCCCAGTGGCAGATAGAATTACATAGTGAAAGTGAAGCTTATGAAGAACCAATCCAAACGCTGATGGTGTCATTATTCTTTAGCTGTTGCATTGCGAAATCAATATTTAATTTATAGTCATAAGATAAGTCAATAATGTTCACTATTGTCACATATTTCAACATAATTTAAATAAATAAGTATGAAAACTGGACCCTCTCCTTCCTTTCACTATATGCACCAGTGGAGGCTGTTAGTCCGGTTTGAACCAACCAATCTGCTTCACTGTCATCATCATTAGCTATATATGTGCCCATCCTCCTACTGCTATCACTGGACTGTGTTTTTCCTCAGTGTGTAGATGGTTCACTTCTTCATGTGCTGCATTGGTTGCACTCTCTGTTATGACACCGTTTCTGAAGATGACATGAATTCACCTGCTGTGGACGGCCTGATGCGCCCGGCTTGTGTCCTGTCATGCTGCTGAATCCAAAGGGTGTAACTCTCTCTCATCCCCCGTGTTTCCTGCTGTCCTCTCCCCTGTGTTGTTTGTTTGTCCCCAGTTTGGCTGTCTCCCTGTTGGCGCATGTGTGTGTGTGTGTGTGTTGCTTATCTGGGCAAGATGATCTGGTTCGCTCCTGTCGTCAGCAAACCTGAAACCCATCCCCAGCAGAGTAAAGACCTCAGCTCTTTGTCAGATGGTTCCGTTTGCCAATGTGGAGCTAACGCTAAGTCCTGCACTCTGACTGTGTTTACATCTTCCTCAGGATCCAGTCTGTTTCAAGTTTCCAACAACTCTCTTATGAACTGTTGAGTGCTGCTTAAGCAAAAGAGCAATTAGCATTAGTTTTATGCCAGGATCAGACTACACAAGTTCAGGCTGATTTTCACACAATTTTGACATGTCCGACAAATTTCCAGCATCAGGCCCAATTATGATGTGTAGTGTGACATACAGTAAGGCAAGGCAAGGCAAGGCAATTTTATTTGTATAGCCCATTTTTAAAAACAGGGCTTTACATGGCATCATAACAACATCCTCTGCCCTTAGACCCTCACATCCACTGAAGAAAAACTCCATAGAAAACCCTTTTAACAGGGAAAAATCGGAGAAACCTCAGGGTGAGCAACAGAGGGATACCTCACCCAAGACGGGCAGTTGTGCAAGATGTTGTTACAGACAAGAAAACAGTTTACAAGACAGAATGTGGGAGACTTGGTAATGTTAAAGTGATAGTTCACCTAAAATTCAAATTTCAATTTTCTACTCACCCTCATGTCAACTAAGGGTTGGGAGAAGTTTCAGAGTCCTCCGTGCCTTTTTGGAGTTACAAGGGGGCTCGGCGCAGCACTGCATTGCCATATGACAGTCGCAAACGGGGCTCACTTTTCTTCGTCCAAAAAGACACGCCAAAATATATATATTTTAAGCTAATAAAGTGAAGAGCTATAGGTATCAGGCTAAAAGCCATCATAAACCATAGTCTCTACATTCTAGAAAAATGTCTTGGATTACAACATAACATGCATATCGAAATCCTCTATTCATAGCTCTTCAATCTATTAATGTACTGGTTTTCTTTCTTCTTCTTTTTTTCTTATATCTGGGTATCTCTGTTTATGACGGTTAAAGGACAATTCCGGGCGAATTCAACTCTGGGGTGTATTTTCATATCATTTTAGGTCTAAAAGAATGAATCTGAAGATTTTCAGTTTAATCGCTCCTGTTTTGCGGTAGTTGCATCTGTCCCCGCGTCCCCACGGCAGCAATGAATGGGAGTGGATGTAAGTTCCGCTGTTTAGGCTGTTTCCAGCCCTCAAAGCCGCAATTTTTTTCCACAGACAGCGTCAGATGGCGACTCAAACATGCACCGAGAAGTTTATTTACTTCAAGCAAGCCGGCATGTTTGTAAAACTAGATCTAATTCAAAGTCTCCCGGAGTCTCGCGCGAGCCCGAAGTTGCAGTGCTGGTGTATTCAGGCGCAGTCGGAGCTACCATTTGTGTCATAAACACAGGAATATCAACTCTTTACTTGCTTGAAGTGTACATTTTTTTCCACAGACAGCGTCAGGTGGCTACTCAAACATGCGCCGAGAAGTTTTTTTTACTTGAAGCAAGTAAAGAGTTGATATTCCTGTGTTTATGACACAAACGGTAGCTTTTCCCACTGCATGTGAACACACCGCGCACGGCAACTGGGTCTCGCGCGAGACTCCGGGAGACTTTGAATTAGATCTAGTTTTACAAACATGTCGGCTTGCTTGAAGTAAATAAACTTCTCGGTGCATGTTTGAGTCGCCATCTGACGCTGTCTGTGGAAAAAAATTGCGGCTTTGAGGGCTGGAAACAGCCTAAACAGCGGAACTTACATCCACTCCCATTCATTGCTGCCGTGGGGACGCGGGGACAGACGCAACTACCGCAAAACAGGAGCGATTAAACTGAAAATCTTCAGATTCATTCTTTTAGACCTAAAATGATATGAAAATACACCCCAGAGTTGAATTCGCCCGGAATTGTCCTTTAACACCTGAGCCCTTTCAGAGCCCCATTTGTCTATGTTATGTGAATATATGGTATTATCAGGAGGTGTTTCATGATTGTATATGTGTTTTATCTAGATTGTTCAAAGAAATGAATCGACTGTGCTTCACCCTGTGTTGTATGGCTCAATGAGATGACTGACATTTGTATACCCCACAGCAGCACCAAAACTACAATTCCCAAGAGGTGGAGCTTCCACCACCAGGGTGCACACAGGTGTATTGCAAATCACTGATGATTGGATTGGGGAGTGTGTGTGATCTTCTACCTGCCTGTCCATTGTCTCAGTGTATGCTCTGATGAAGGTCGTCCGAGACCGAAAGCTTAGCCTTTAATAAAGAGAAATTGCTTAGATCCAAGTGTGCGGAGATCTTTTTCTTCAGTTTGG
>NW_028221087.1:0-8481 GCF_045865225.1 Trachurus japonicus | reverse complement strand
TATAAATTAAGCGTATAGCGTTAGTTCTGGCAGGCCATGACGTCAAGCTCTAATCAGCACAGCGTAACTGTCTTCACCTGTGCAGGTCAGCTGATGGCTCAGCTGACTCCCCTATTGGGGAACTGCATTCAGGGCGCGCTGTTTAAACTGCTCTAGCCCGACGTCACCTCCCTTGCTGCTGCTGCTTCCTCTGCCGGCTTTTTTGCAAGACGGGCTCCCGCATGAGGGAGGGATCGCTGGTTGTGTTCGTGCTCGCCCTGCTGCTCCCGATGTCGTCGCCCCGTCCACGATGCGGACCCGCGGCGGCTGGCGCGGTGTCGTGTCATGGGGCTTCAGCGAAGCTCTGGAACGGAGGACGCCGTCTGCGACGACGGGGGAGGGGGGCTCCTTCTCTCCGTCGGGGCTCTCACCTGGCAGGCGGGGGCGGCGTCACACACAGCTGTTCCATTGACCGGCGACGGCTGATTCCGGGGCTGTGGAGTTTCTGTTTGCCAGCGATGCTGCCAAGCGGTCGGAGCGTCACACAAGGAACGGTTTGCTTTATTCTTAATTTGCGCTGGGTTTCAACCTCCATAGCGATAATACAGAATCATATTTGGCATTGAATTATTCACTGACGCAGCTCCTTTTGCGGGTTTTGGGGGGTTCGTCTATTTCCTTTTAAATGGGCTACATTTGTTTCCAACTTAAATAGCCTCCTGACATCTCTTGTTGCTAGAGGGTCAGGGATTTGCCGGCGTGGTCGTTTTGGGGGGTTTTCTTTGCTCCCTGTTTGTCTGTAACAACATCTATTGCACGTCTGTCCGTCCTGGGTGAGGGATCCCTCCTCTGTTGCTCACCCTGAGGTTTCTCCGATTTTTCCCTGTTAAAAGGGTTTTCCATGGAGTTTTTCCTCAGTCGATGTGAGGGTCTAAGGACAGAGGATGTTGTTACGATGCCATGTAAAGCCTTTGAGACAAACTGTTTGTAAAAACGGGCTATACAAATAAAATTGCCTTGCCTTACTGCGCCTGTCAATAGAGCATTCTAGATGCACAAAAAGCTATGAGCCTTTCATTGTAAATAATTGATTTAATATTATTATTGTTATTATTAATAATGGTTATTATTATTGTAAAAATTATTATTGTTAAGAGGTAGCGTGTGGCTTATTCCCTATTAAATTTTATAGGCAAAAATTAATTCCATTCTAGATAGCCTCCTGGCATCTCTTAGCAGAGGTTCCAGGATTTGCCGGTGTGGTTGTTTTGGGGGTTTTCTTTGCTGCTGCGCTCCCTGCTTATGCCGTTCATGATGGCTCGTGAAGGGCAGGAAGGTGCTCTTCCTGCCTCAGGCTTTCCACGCAAGCGCGTGGAAGAGCAGGGGGTCCCAGAACAGTACCATACCGCCAAATTAAACTGTGCAAGTAAATAAATATTATTTTGACATAGTGGTCCTGACAGAAATTAAGCGTATAGCGTTAGTTCTGGCAGGCCATGACGTCAAGCTCTAATCAGCACAGCGTAACTGTCTTCACCTGTGCAGGTCAGCTGATGGCTCAGCTGACTCCCCTATTGGGGAACTGCATTCAGGGCGCGCTGTTTAAACTGCTCTAGCCCGACGTCACCTCCCTTGCTGCTGCTGCTTCCTCTGCCGGCTTTTTTGCAACCCACCTCCGCCCCAGCTCCTCCTGTCATTATATCTTGTTGGTTGCTCTGCTCTGTCTGGGTTTTCTTTGCTGCTGCGCTCCCTGCTTATGCCGTTCATGATGGCTCGTGAAGGGCAGGAAGGTGCTCTTCCTGCCTCAGGCTTTCCACGCAAGCGCGTGGAAGAGCAGGGGGTCCCAGAACAGTACCATACCGCCAAATTAAACTGTGCAAGTAAATAAATATTATTTTGACATAGTGGTCCTGACAGAACTTCCTTTTACTTCATGTACTGATTCAGAAACTATGGCGCAAAGGAAATGTCCGGTGTTGAGTGTATTTTTTTTTTGTTACTGTCACCAAATCAGATGTAAATCTAAAAGCAACAGTGTTTCGTGCTCTGTGTGTGGGATCTCAATTCGCTGTGTATACAGTACCACACATGCACAGGAAGAGCATGCAAAGTTCATCCAAAAAGGACACTTCTCTCTCATTTCAGCAGTAGATTGTTGATCCAGGGACCATATGCAACATTAGCTGTGCATGTGGGACCAAATCAAAATAAAGATCAACAGTGTAGCTTGCTGGTGTGTTTTAGCTGTTGAGCCAGACTGCAGCTGTATACAGAGATGGCAGGGTTTGCTGGACCAGGTAGAAACAACTGTCTTAGGGGTTGAAACATTCATATAATATTCTTATCTGTTATACTATACATTGCAATATATTTCCCATGTTCATGCCTGTAAGAATCTTATGACACCCCTAAATTCAATAAGACCATTCCTCTTCTGATGTTTAATGGTGATTCACTTTCTCTGTCATGGGGAGTAATACTTCTCACTAGCTTCATATTATTAATTTAGTCTCTCTGAATTAAATAATGAAAGAAGTCACTGTTCTGACCCTTTTAAAGTAAAAATGTCCTAAACTTGCTCCAACTTGTGTTTCACCTCCACCTCTTGACAAACTCATTACAATAGAACAAACAGAAATTGAACAGATTGCAGTGTACATTCATTTTAAGTTCATTTCAGACACACAAGTCCACATCGTAACAGCTTGAATTAATGTGGAAAAGAGATTTTCTCCACCCACCCCCACATTGTTCACACTTTTGAACTTTCAGAGGCAAAAGTTACATGTTAGCCTCAATGTGTCTTGCCTAATTTGTGTAAGAGCATAGCCCAGGAACGATCCAGAACTTGCTCCCTGCTTCATTTTCCTACAGTGTGTTCCTCCTGCATATTTCAGCTCTGCCCTGGGGCTGGAACCCACTTTAAACGGCCTCCCCAGCCAAGAGGAGCAGCCCACCGAGAGTAGATCTGCTAGCATACTTATCTTGTGCTCATTAGGTGCCCGGTCGTTGCGCTGTCAGAGTAGGTAGGGTTGTGTGTGTGTGCACATGTGCGTGTGTGCTGTAGGCATCGAGAGAAAACACATTCAAACAGAAAACCAAAATCTGACGGCCCACCCTCCTGGCTTTCTTTTCCTCCTGCTGGGGTCTGATTGGGTTGTCAGGACAACTGAGAGGTGGGTGTGGCCAAGAGTACAAAAGGTAGAGATTTTGGCTGTTGAATCGCCTACTAATGTACTCACTGGCCTTCTACATACTGCATTAGTATGTATTGTATACTGCATACTGAATGTGTAACTCAGTATGCCATTCCAGCAGAGCGATGCTGTTCACGCTGCACTATACGGTATGCAAGTATCCCAGAATGCATTTCACTCCAACTGACAGTGATAGCGGTAAAACAGGCAAAAGGCTATTTTAATTCCTGGGGCGGTGTTTTGCTTAGTTGGTAGAGCATGTGTTGAGGCTATAGTCCTCACTGCAGGTGACCCTGGTTCGAATCCCGTGCTGAGCGTTCCTATCCTGCGTGTCATTCCCCCCCTCTCTGCCTCCCATTTCCCGTCTGTCTCTCAACTCTGTCCATTAAGGCGAAAAATCCCAATAAAATATTAAAAAAACAACATTATTGTCACTTTGAGTTTTAATATTTTTTCAGGCAAGTAAGTAACCATCGTTAGATCCCCAACGTGTGGTTGGTTTATCCAGATGATGCCCAGAGAGCCACCTGTGGGACTAGCCGACTGGGAGCAGTGGGTCATCTAAGAGCCGGTCCACTGAGGTCAACCTCCGGGGAAGAAAATGTGAGCCGATTAATCTTAATATAATTAAATTTACCCACAGGTCTTCAGAGGTTTACTGCTGGCTGGTTTAATTATTTTTGGTAGATAAATGTTATTGGTTTCATTCATGTAATCTAACAACTGTGGCAGCCATATTAGTTTGTTTGGATGAAAAGTGAAGCTTCAGTTGTGTACTGGACATAAGAGCACAGTATTGATATCACCATTTCAATAAATCAAAGTTTTTCAAGGAACCAATTTAATTCAATGTCATTAAGTTACATACAGTAACAGGGTTAGGGTATAGTGCAAAGATACTTAGTAACTGTTTTTGGTTATTGCATTCTGAGACAGTATGAGACGTAGACTGGTCCGATGCACCATGCTCACAGAGGTAACAGATGAGTTCCTGGGAAGAAGACCTCAGGTGAAATCTCTTTTAACAAAAGGAAGAAAAGTGAGATTAAACAACTTAACATGATAAAGACAACCAAGTACAGAAACCCAACCAAATAAAACATGTATTGTCAAATGAATTATGTGGTTTTGCCTCATTTCCTTGTTTTGTCTTTTGTTAGCCTACTTCCTAACTTGCATTATTGAGCTGTCAGGGCTATCACTCAAATCCCCCAAAAAGTGCTTGTTTGTACTAGTCAACAAATTTAATTTCCACCACAAATATGAGCCCAAGACCGACAAACAGAGACTTCCTCCTTTATAATCATTTGTGTCTGCCTGCACACTCGCTGTCAGACGCTGCAGCTTGATAAACTTCAGCTTCAAAGCAAGAATTTGGATGCAGCTTTCCATGTAATCCTCTTCCCCAAAACAACTTCACAAGTCCTCAGTAAACTTCCCATTGTCAGTGGAGAAAGGCTCTCACGCTTCTTGCATAGCTGAGAGTGTGTGGCATGAATACATCCAGACAGTCAACACTGCACACAGACTCTTTTGACTTTGCTCTTTTTCATCCTGCAACATTTTGAGCAATGGAAGTGCACTGAAAAGAGATGATGAAAAGGAGCCTGCTGCTGTGATTCAAAAATACAACACTCAGACATTAAGACCCCCTCTGAAAAAAAAACCTAACCCAAGGAATCAATTCTGTCAAGCTGTGGAGATGGGGGTGGGGCTAAATAAATCTGAAACCTTCTCGGTACAAAGGAGATTTTGGGATTAGCACAACCGCTAACCTGTGTCAGCCACTGCAAGTTAATAGCTAACGGTAAACAAACACAAGATGCTACAGTAACATTGCTAAAATTTCAGAAAAATCTTTCTTACATGTCAACCTTGTGCAAGCAGTGGTGGGTGGAGTGCAAAGTCTGATCAAGAATGTCTGTGTTCCCGGCCCCAGGTTTTCTTTTTTTCCACCTTTACTTTTTGTTTTATTTTTTTTACATGTGGCCTGTTTTGTTGTTGTGATGCTGATTTTTCTCCTCTCTCTTTCTCTTCCTCTCCCTGTCTCCGCCCCAGCTCTGCCCACCTGAGGAGCTCAGGTAAGCTCAATGACCTCATTAGCAGAACAGGGAAGGGCAACAATGACACACAGAGGCAGCACAGCTATCACCTGGGTTTTTGGTTTATTTAGTTTATGTCCTCTGGATGTCTAGATTGCTGTTTTGTTTTTGTCTTTTCCTGTGGTCTGGAGGTGGCCAATTTGGTTTCATTTACTTATTAATTTTTCTTTTAGGTTTAGTTTAGTTTTTGGAGAGTGATGAGTACGGCAGCTATTGCAGACTGCTCTTGAGCTATTAAAGTTAAAGGGATAGTTCACCCAAAATTGAAATTTCACTCATTATCTACTCACCCTATAAGCAGTACTCGTATAGCAATGTATGTAATGTCCGTCTTGTATTGAAGCCCCGAAATTGTCCGAAATTTTTTTTAATAAGTCTATTTTTCAAGCTTGTTTGTAGCGGAAGCTCCTGAACCGGGAAGAGGAGCTTCGAGAAGCTTCCGCTACAAACAAGCTTGAAACATAGACCTATTTAATTTTTGTTGGGACAATTTCGCATTTTGGGGCTTCAATAGGCTACAAGACAGACATTACATACGAGCAGCATGGAGGTATTTGGATGTTTTTTGGTGTGTCTTTTTGTTACAAAGACAGTTGGTATCCATTTGCAACCGTTATATGGACATGCACTGCTACGCTGAGACCCCCTGTAACACAGAGAAGCCACGGAGGACTCTGAAACTTCTCCCAGCCCTTAGTCGACATGAGGGTGAGTAGATAATGAGTGAAATTTCAATTTTGGGTGAACTATCCCTTTAACTTTAACTTTCATGTTATAGCCTTGTTGAGCCTTGTTTTTGCCTCAAAAAGGTTTGTAACATGTGGAAAATATGTGAAACAATATTAATTATATTCGATTTTTATATAATTCAAAACATGTGTGGAGAGGACCTCAACCGAGACGGGACTGGTTGCTTCTCTGTACAGCAGAAGACTCGCTCCCCAGCGTCTGAAAGCTCAGGAGACACAGTGACAAGATGATAGGCTGCAACAATTGGATGTTGTTCTCTGTTCTGTCAGCAGCGAGCAGGAGGCTTTGATGTTCCTGTGTCGATATTGTTTGATATCTGTTATTACAAGTGTTCCTTCCCTGAAGTGGGTGCATGTGAACAGTTCTGTACTTTCATGGACAGCAGCAGTGACTGTAACGCTCACGGAATTCAAAGTGCTAATATACATATGTTTGATCAGCTGAAGAACATGAAGCTTTTTTTTTTTCCCCACTAAGAACCGATAAATATAACTCATGAAATAGGCCGACTGATTAAAATCAGAGACTGGATTCACTTTTCAAAAACAAACTGCAACATAGTCCGGGCTACACAACAAACACTTCTGACAAGACACTTGGGTATATTCTGACTAAAGTTGCATAAGGAGTTCAGCATAAACTCGAGGTGAACACGTCTTCAATAATCATGTGCTGCAAATGCTAAGCATGAGTTCCTTGCATGAATTTTTTAAAGCTGCATCAACATACTTGGAGATAGAGTAAGAGGCCGGAAACATAATACGACAACATGTCATCTGATGATAAAGTTATCATAAAAATAGGCTCTCCTCGCTCTAGGTTTGGTCTCCACCAGCTCCTGGAGGGAAGAACTTGCTCTTCAGCTGCTAAATGCTGTACCATGTTAACAAACTGCTGATGCTGTCTACTGGTTGTGTACAGTGGTCATATCAATATCCATCTCAGCACTGTGCCTGCCTTTTAACCCATTTAGGCCTAAAACGCCTGGAAAAAATGCCTGTAAAACCTATGGACGATTTTAAAATAACCCCCTAAAACCTGAAGTTTTTCTGGAAATTCAACATAAGTGTCAACGCCTACTAAATAATTGATTTCTCAGGCTCTGTAGCAGATAGAAATGAAATTCAAAAAGTATTTGAGAGCTTATACCTGTGGCTTTCATGAGAAGTTGAGTTTATTTGTCCAAACCTTCAATAAAGTTTTTTAAAAAATCAACAAACTCAGCAAATTGAGAAAAAAAGGCTTTTTCGCCTTTATTGAACAGGAGAGTTGACAGGAAATGGCAGTGAGAACCATAGCCTCAACACATGGGGCTAAACACTGCCCCAAGCAGCACTATTTTCAATCAAAAATGTAAAAAAATAAAGTGTCAGTACAAGAATAAGTGCCTGGGATTGGGCAGTGAGGTAGTTCAGGAACCAGCACATTTTCCAGAGCTTGTCATCTCTGTTCACATCTGCTGCCTGGTTGTTCTGGAGGTGTAGATACCTGAAAAAATATAGACACAGGTAAGCTACCTTGGATGAAAGCATAATATAAAACATAATATTCATATAAAACATAATATTCATAATTCTCATGTGTTGTGACTATGTGACATGTAGGCTACTGTCTATATTGTAAATTACATTGGACTGTAAGCTACTGTTTACAGTTGAATAAAAATCCTATGCATAATAGGCCTACCATCTATATTGAAATTACATTGGACTTTAAGATAACGTTACTGTTTATACTAGTACTGTATGTGATGATGACTGAATAAAAATCCTATGCATAATACGAATACATGCCCATTAGCAAGATGTAAACATGATACAACATAGGAAGAAAGACATACGGTAGCTCTCATTAGCCTACTGTAATAATAATAAACAATAATAAATACCTCCATCGGTGATCGGTGTTGCATCTGCAGGTGACTTTCGCCCCTGGGGTGCGGTTGAATCGCCTTCGAGGATTACGTTAGGGTGGTAATTATTCGTCCTACTCGGTTTCAAAACCTACAAAATCATCGTCCTCATCTTCGTCGTCTAAAAACATATTCTTCGTCCATAAATACCGGTCAATTGGTTCCAAGGGTTCAAAGTCCGGATCAGCAATAAAACTGAGTGAATAGTTTTCATCAAGATCGCTTTTTTCACTCACTTCGGAGCTCCCTCCGTCTTCCGCCATGATTTCAAAGTTTTTTTTTTTTTTTTTAAAGTCCCATGTGGCATTGCGACGCTCCTATGTGTATTCTGATGCATTTCATTGGCCAAGAGACAGGAAATAGGCGGAAAAAAACTACAAAGACTACAAAATGACGTATCCGCTTTCCCGGTTTGAAAGGTAGAATGACGCAACAGCGCCCCCGGTTTTAATGGTAGAAATGCGGTAATGCTGTCCCGGTCTAAATGGGTTAAAGACCCCCTCCCATGAAAATCGTGTTTTTCGTGCTTTTCACATGTTCC
>NW_028221086.1:0-6757 GCF_045865225.1 Trachurus japonicus | reverse complement strand
TAGGCCTACCATTGTATCATTAAGCAATATATCACGACAGGCCGTGGTATATGCTCATTATACCACGGCTAAGGGGCGTTGTTCGGCCCGACGCGAAGCGGAGGGACGACAACCCCCTTAGAGTGGTATAATGAGCATATACCACGGACTGGAGTGATATATTGCTTTTATAAAACGGTTACGAATAAAGGCAACATAAAAGAGGGATACGTAATCAATTTCATGTAGTTTTATTCAACCAGAAATACATATTATCCAATAAAATAGCCTCACTGTGAAAAAATAGTCCCACCTCTCCAGACGTTAGCTCCAAGTTAGCTCTGCAGCTCGTCTTTTCCTCCGCATTTTTTCAGGTGAAAGTCACTGCTCAGTCCTCTACCATTGTTAACCCTCCCCGGAGGTGAAAGTCAACCTTAAACATGTGGATTCAACTACTTTAGTCCATTTTTTAACATCGTAAAAACATCAGCTGTCTTTTGCTACGGACTGCAACAGTCCGTTGTCATGGATACATGACAACAACTTCCATTCATACCAGTGACGCGGAGTGATAGCCTGCGCTGTGATAAGGTTTTAGAATAGTAGCCGTGGTATATGCTCAATATACCACGGTTAACAGCCAATCAGATTGCGGGATTTCACCTTTCCGTTTTATAAAAATCTATATCCCTGGGAGCCTGTGAATATTCTCACTTGTAGTTATCTCATGGAAATTTAAATCGAATGCAACTGGACTTGGTTATCCAGTTGCGTTCAATTTAACCCTTACATACTGTTCGGGTCAAATTTGACCCGTTTTGACATTTGACAGCGGAAAAAATACCCTAAACATCATTCTTGTAGGCTGAAATTTTATGACTTTTCCTAAAGTGACCCAAAATACACAAAAATGAAAATATGTTTAAATTGTATACTTTTGAACAGGTGCTACACTTAAGCAATATATCACGACAGGCCGTGGTATATGCTCATTATACCACGGCTAAGGGGCGTTGTTCGGCCCGACGCGAAGCGGAGGGACGACAACCCCCTTAGAGTGGTATAATGAGCATATACCACGGACTGGAGTGATATATTGCTTTTATAAAACGGTTACGAATAAAGGCAATATGAAAGAGGGATACGCAATCAATTTCATGTAGTTTTATTCAACCAGAAATACATATTATCCAATAAAATAGCCTCACTGTGAAAAAAATAGTCCCACCTCTCCAGACGTTAGCTCCTAGTTAGCTCTGCATCTCGTCTTTTCCTCCGCTTTTTTTCAGGTGAAAGTCACTGCTCAGTCCCCTCTACCATTGTTAACCCTCCCCGGAGGTGAAAGTTCACCTTACACATGTGGATTCAACTACTTTAGTCCGTTTTTTAACATCGTAAAAACATCAGCTGTCTTGGGCTACGGACTGCAACAGTCCGTTGTCATGGATACATGACAACAACTTCCATTCATACCAGTCATACGTGCCTGACGCGGAGTGATAGCTTACGCTGTGATAAGGCTTTAGAATAGTAGCCGTGGTATATGCTCAATATACCACGGTTAACAACCAATCAGATCGCCGGATTTCACCTTTCCGTTTTATAAATTTTTATACACTGAGGCTGTTTCGGGTCAAATTTGACCCGTATCTGTTTAGATGGATTTTAGATCCACCAGTGTGGGTCAAATCAAGGAAAATTGTGGTTTTAAGGAGTCTTGAAACTGTGGAACTGTACAGGCCATGTTTGTGTGTATAATTTATGGGACAGTGGTGACAGAAACAGAGTTCAAGGGGGACTTTGACACTGTCACGAGAACTGCCTGTGTTCCCACCACATTTGCCCAGGTTCCCACAGAGACAGACACCTGCTGGTCTTTGAGGGAGCATGGGGAAACCTCGAAACAGTGAAATAGTAAAACAGCATAGTAGTGATCATACAGTATGGTGCACAAATGGAAAAGAAGTCATCTGAGGTCAAGGGGTGCCTTGACACAGACACGAGATCTGCACCTGCACCTGCAATGTAATAAAATAATCTATAAAGTAACAAATTTGAATCAATTTGCGTTGGGAGGGTGGTGGTGGTGGGGGGTCATGACATAGAGGTTCCTGAGCTGCCATTTCAGTGACTGACATCGTGGCAGCAAGACTTGGTACAACAGGCCCTTTATCTGATCTTCCAAAAGGAGGAGGTTGATAGTGATTTGGTGGAGGATGTGCCAGAGCAGGAAGACAATGCCAAAGAAAACCATATTATATATAAAGCAGGGAGAGTGTTTTTTTTTTTTTTATAATACGCATTTCATTATTTATTTTTTTTGTGTTCTAAGTGGTAAATGTTGAATTAATAATGATAATTATGATTTCTTATGATATAGCATTTAGCTTTTAACATATAGCACCTAATGGTCGCAATGGTTAAACATGGTCATATTATGAATTCCGACAGTTCCACAAAGTTCATGCCATTTTAAAATTCAATGAAATATATTTAAATCATTGTGGCTTTTATGTGTTTATGTCTTATGTAGAACAGGATGTAATACTGTGTAATAGTAGAAGTTTTTCTCCAAAAACGAGTGTTGTAAAACTTAAAAAATGCACTCTCCCTGCTCTCTGAATTTTTTTTTAACACTAGAACCGCCGTGAGGTCATTTTGACCTCTCTCGCTTCTTAAAATGCACGTAACTCTGTTTGCGTAAAAACCCTATGTCTCCCATTCGGTGACTTTACCTAAAAGTGTGTTCTACATCGTCTTATGCGTTTTCACGATTCTAGTATAAAAGAGAACGAAAAAAAGAGTGATTTTACCTAGAACCGCCAAGAGGTCATTTTGACCTCCATTCATTCTAATGCAAAAATGGTAAATGGACTGCATTTATATAGCCATATATATTATAAAGCCAGCCAGGCACACAGTTCAAAACACTTTATGGTAATGCTTCACATTCATATACATACACATACTTTACCAAAAATAACAATAGTCGTTGCTAGGCAACCAATATAGACTCTTTATTTTTCGAACAGTGTGTGTATATAAAAAATTATAAAACTGATTTTCCAATCATTGCAATCTGGGCTAAAGAATGTCCATTTAGTCACTCAGTTTGTCAGTTAGTTAGTTAGATAGTTAGTTATTTAGTTAGTTGGTCATTTTGACCTCATCAAACACAACACGAGTTCAGATATTAGAAAGTTGTCAAACAGTTAAAACAGGTGTCAAACAGATAACAAATGAACATTACTCATAAACATTGAACATAAAAATGACAGTCCCTTGCTCTCATGAGAAATGGACATGAATTCAGAAATTTGTAACAATTTTGAAAATCTTTATATACACACACTGTTCGAAAAATAGAAAAATAAAGAGTCGTCTATATTGGTTGCCTAGCAACGACTATTGTTGTTTTTTGTAAAGTATGTGTATGTATATGAATGTGAAGCATTACTATAAAGTGTTTTGAGTTGTGTGTCTGGCTGCTTATATAATATATATGGCTATATAAATGCAGTACATTTACCATTTTTGCATTAGAATCAATGGAGGTCAAAATGACCTCTTGGCGGTTCTAGGAGTACATGGAATGTTGGCGGTTCTAGTGTTAACACTTAATCATACATTAATGTATAGATACTTATCAGTAGGTGACGTCACGGTGCGTTCCACCTGGCCGCCGCCATGCTGGGTACCGAACACTGAGTTAACCTCTATTCAGCTCAGTGCAGCCACATCCTCTCTGACCAGAAATGACTGCTGCCTGATATTTGGATATGGATATTTCTCATTTTGATGGCCTTGCCTTGAAAGCACACACCATTTCTGCTGAGACGATCTTTGACAGCGCGGTGCGCCGCTCTCTCTCCCGTTAAAAGTTAATCTAGCTCACCCAGCGGACCTCCTCGTCTCTCTCTCTCTCTCTCTCTCTCTCTCTCTCTCTCTCTCTTTCGCTCGCTCTGTCTCTCCTCCAAATACACGAAAAGCCAAATCAAATCAGAAATGCGTAGCCCACTTCTTTTTAACTCACAGACATTTATTTGTAATAAAATATCTGGACATTTTGCCATCGTTAACATTGAGACAAAAGGCTGCAGGAATGGAAGAAGAATTCGGCAAATCATCTTATCACGCAAAAAGTCACAACAAACAGGTTTTGCACAATGGTTTGCACAGATAAGTCTTAAAATATGTGCAACACCTTCTCATCACAACCCACACCATCTACTCATATACGTTATCAGCTGTTATTAAAACCCAACTCAGTCATCAGGACGCGATGACCACCACTCACATTAAACAAACTGTTAACAATTAATAATCCACACTCAAACCGAGGCAACAATAATGTTAACTGTACTCAACAAGCTGTTATTACAAGGTTTACAACAGATATGACAGACAACTTGGGCTGTGTGTGTGCGATAAGAAAGGGGGGAGGGAGGGAGGGAGAGAGGAAAAGTAGGTAAAAACCTGCTAGCTGCTAGCTGTTAGCTACCGTAGCTCAGGCGTCGGTCTCCCGTCAGGTAAAAGCTGCCGTTTATTCCTCAAATGAAGCTCATGTTGAGCCTCTCCGGTACAGTTATCCATCACTGCTGTTGAATTAGCCGCTAAACTGCTGGACGCTAAAACCGAGGGGGGCGTCTGTGTGTTTACAATTCAGAAAGCAACGTGAACGTACGTGCCGCTCACACTCAGTAGAGTGAGGCAGCCTCCCTTGGCGTACATGTCTCCCAAGCTGTTTAATGACGGTAAAAAATGAAACAGAAAGTAAATATCCTGCATCGTTTCTCTTTTCTGTGCTGCGCTGATCAGAGCGGCGTCCCTACCTAGTGTATTTTACTTAGCAACGATCTGTTAAACAGGAATAACAGACTGTTAAATGCAAAATCAATATGTAAATAAATATCAGAAATATCAATAAATTATCGGAATACGACATTCAATAGTGCCATGTAATAAAAAAAGGTTTATCCACTATTTTTGTGAGATTTGATGTCACAGCCATGGATGGATTAGGTCACAGCCCATAGACTGCCTTTGGAAGTCGGTACCCAAGATGGCGCTGTGACCAGCTGCGAACGCTGTGTGACGTCACGTGATATCTATCAATAGGCTATTTAAACATTCTAAATAGATCTGTAGTTTAAGATTCAATATAAACACTTACTATGAGGGAATTCTTGGTCCAGGTCAAAATTGACCCGAACCATACTGTGAAGGTATCAAATTTGAACAGTATGCAAGGGTTAAATTTCCTTGAGATACATCCCTGGGAAAATCATAAAAAGCCTTTTTTAAGCAGCTTGTTTCTCTTTGACTAGACTCGTCACCACCTTTTGTTTCGCCTTAAAAAAGAGAGAGATAAAAAAAATAAAATAAAATCCATATTGTAATTAAACCTATCTCACATCTTCCTTTCTTCATTGAAACGTGTCACACTACAAAAGACGAAGATGCCCTGAAGGCCACTGACTGTGACTGTAAGAAAACTGTAGTCTGTGTAGCATCACACTTTAAAGTCAAACAGTATTTTAAACCAAAGATTTGACAACAAACAAAAATGTTCTGAACAAGCCAAGAAACTTCACTCCTGTCATTCTAACAACTCTTCTGTGTCTTTTCCTTTGTTACTGCAGGTTTCACGTTATTGCATGTCCTACAGTATACAGGTGTGGATTGTGTAGTCTATATCACTGTGTGTCTCCTACAGAGATTAAAAAAACAGCTATAAAATGATTGATGATTGGATCAAACCCTGGTTACTCTGTGCCTCATACAACACATTCTTCTTCACAGTGAGATTCTTCAGTGTTACGGTGCTCCTACTCCTGTCAGCAGCATTTCTCTTGAACTCACTTTTCCTCCAGCCTGTGTCCTATGGACTTATTGTATCAGCTAGATTTTTTTTTCTTATTTGATTAATACAATGGTGACTTCTTACTGGCACCACCACTGACAGCAGCATCACCTTCAGCATGGTGAAGAGAATGAACAGAAAAAAGCTCTAAGACTCAAAGCATGAACTTTTATAGTCAGATTCCAAAAGATAACTAACATGTTGCAGCTTTGATATCTATTACCCTAATTACAGGTGTGCCAGTCGGTAAATCACTATAGACCCAACTTGCTGCAAAACAAATGTGCAGAAAATGCACAACATATCAACATTTGATTATAATAAATAGAAGAAGCAGTCACATGTTCTCTCTGAGTTGCGACTACCGTTTAAAGGCCATATATAATAATACTAACTTACACAATGCACCCAAGCAGAGGGAAGTGGCGTCATCTGGATGTGATCACTAGACCTCATATAAAGAAATGCCAAACATTCACAAAGAGAACCAATTTTACCACAAACAACTTGTCCATCCATGAGGCTATCACACAAGTACACACTAATCTCACACACTTGACCTCCAGCTCACAGGGACCAACACAATCTAACGATCTGACCCCGAGAAAGGAAAACAAAGTTTAAAAAGAAACACACAGGCAACATTCAGCTGAAGCAAAGACTCTGGAGGTTGGGGTTAAAAGATACAATCAAGAATAAAGATTGTATCATGACTGACTTTCACTTTTGGGAACATACTTCAAAGAACTGTTGAACTAAATGGCCTCAGACAGTCATCCGTATGGAGGTGACAGGTGAGTTTATGGTGTGTTATGACTCAGTTTGCTGACAATCACTGCTCCTTCCATCAATCTTGATTGAACCTCAGCTGTCAGGTACTGTCACCCTGCCTATGCTAACTGAGAATGACAGGTG
>NW_028221085.1:0-12466 GCF_045865225.1 Trachurus japonicus | reverse complement strand
TGGGTTATTTGTCAAAGTCACAGCAGGGGAGGACATGGAATATGATCTTGTGGTAACTGTTATCAGATCTGTTTCATTTTAACAAGCGCTGCTAAGTTGATCATGGAAAAAACAACAAAACACAAGAAATATTTGTTTACACTCCATCATGAAGTCACATATCTCATAACAATAAACACTTGACCTAATTATATCTACACTGGAAACATGTAAATATGTTTAGCCATGGAAAACAGCCCAGAGCGCATTGTCTTGGTTCAACAACAGGGCCGACATATCGTCACAGCCGAGTCTGATGGCTTTGGTTAATGAAGCTCAGCTTGTTCTTGCTTCCAAACACACTGAGTGAGAAAGGATTATTGTCCCTGTGCTTCCTCTGAGCCTGAGAAAAGACACTGTAGGGGATTTTAGGATTTGCTAATAGCAGGGTCACATCCCATACAAACAATTAACCAGGGAAAGAGGGAGAAAAAAAGAGGCATTAAAGAAGTTTGTGCTGTGGTTGGAGGCATCCTACTGTACGCAGCTGATTTCACAATCAGAAGGGGTTCAAGTTAGAGCAAAGACAAATGATGATTCTTTGAAAATGGTCAAACATAAACTGCAATCAAGATCAGGCAGGACAATTATTTAGGGGCTGCAGTGATCTGTATGTAGGAGACAGATTGGTGTGTGTTTTAATACACCAGCAGTAAAGGCTTAGAGTTACACATACCAATCTTTTTTAGAAGTAAAACTCTGAAACTATTAAAACATTGACTTGGGGATCTCAACATTTATTGACAATTTATTTTATTTTTACTTTGGGGGATCCTATTTCTGTAACTTTAAAGAGGAACTATATGCAAGCCTGGTCGCTTGTCCGCTGTTTTGCTAACCCTCCTCCTATTGTCTTTATCGAAGCTGGCGGAAAATCGATCCATGGAGCGATAACATTATATAACACATACGATCTCACGTCGTGTATATCTGTGTAGTCTTAACTGTCAAACTGTTACGGAGCATGTTTGTGTCGAGAGTTGGAAGACAGAGAGCCTCCGTTCTCACTTATAACAAGTCACAAGTCATGTAGTTAACAATCACAATTACTCCAGAGTTTTTTTAATTAAGGTAAAAATGTAGCATAGCCACGGGATAAATCCTGCTTAATTCCTCTTTAAGGCACAGCAGAGCAGTAAATGTTTATTGGTTGCTGTATTTAAGCATCAGCTGTTCAAAACCAACACCCACTCTTTTTGTGGGTAAATATCAGGTGTACCTCCTCTGACCTAGATTGATGTATCTTCTTCTCCACCAAAAGGTTTGGAACAGAGGTAGCTAGTATAGTATTGTATATTAACCAACTGTCAATGAGGTCAATTTTTGGAATAATGTTGTGTACTATCTATACAGGCATTTCTGCTACTTGCAGTTTTTCCACCGTAAATGTGTTCTCCTTTTTTGTTGAAACTCAGTGTGCTCCTGTGCGCACAGAGTAGAGACTAATCCACTGTCAAAGCATGGAGACAAAAGGAGCTATGGAGAGAAAACAAACACTGTGTGCAGACAAAGTACTGACAGGTGCTGATTCTGAGAACAACCCGAGACAGAATGTAAATCTATAGTTTCCCAAACATGACATTATTAATAACAAGTTTTATGAATCACTACAAAATAGGCTGCACACTATTCATAGTGAATGTTCCAAAAGTGTTCTTACTGAACGGCACAGATTTTACCCAGAACCACCGGCCTCTAGAAGAAGTCTTTCTATAGAGTGTTGTTTAGGGATGGACTCAAACATTCAAATGCTGACCTGAGTTTCAAATTGTGTTTTTGAATGTAAATGTATCTGGAATTGTGCTCTGCCATGGTTGATATCTTTTTTTTTGTGTGGTTTTAGCAGTGGTTGTTTATTGTTCTATGGGCTAAACAACTTTGGGTTTTCATAGTTTCATAGTGTTATGCTAAATTCAATCCAATTGGGGAATACATTTTTCAGTGGAATCCTTGTGATTGTGAAAGGCTGTAGCTGAAATGTGGTCATGATATTGCACCTGTGTATTTCTTATAACTGGGCACAGCTTGCAAAATCAAAACTGAACGTCAAATTACCCTTGATTGTCTACTATGCAGAGATGGGGACTCAAGTTTCCGACTCGAACTCGAGTCACACACACAGAGACTTCAGACTTGACTTGGATTCATGCTGAAAAGACTTAAGACTCGACTCGTACCTACTCGTGTTTTGGGACTCGTGAATAATCATTATTTTCTTAGCTTGTGCCGATCGGCAAACCAGTCCTCTATCCTGACTGGGCGACTAACAATGTGTTTTTTTTGTTTGTTTGTTTGTTTTTTGCCGTTATAAAACACACTGTTACGGCTGAGCAGCGCCACATGGCCGGTATTCAGATGGAGGAGATGAAGCCAAACACCAGGTTAAAGAGAGAGGAACAGCAGAGCTCCTCTGACAGCTCAGTCAGCTGCAGGTGAGTGACAGGTGACTGTGAGCCGGCAGTTGTCATTTTAAGGCGGAACCGTGTGAGGCACATGTACACGTCTGTTTGTTGGCTGACCTTCCTTCATGGTGACTGCTGCATAACTGGCACATATCAGGCAACTGTAGGCTCCTGTTTAATGTTTGTGCTGCAAAATAGGACTGAAGGCACGTGTGTAAGTCTGCACGTGTCAACACACCCCCATGAGTTGATGACATAAGGAGCTAATTTTAAAAAAAAAATAACAAGCAGTTCTTCTCACAGAAACATGTGGTTACAGAAAGGTTTTGCAAAAAAAAAAGAAACTTCAGTTATACCATCCAGATCTTATAACGTACTATAAATAACAACCTATATAATTTTCCATTTTGTTCATGTCAAGGTTTTCTGAATTCAACAAAGAAAAAAAAAGAAAAAAGCTTGCATTATGTGTTTTCTTCATATTGCATTGCAATAGCCTGTTTAAAGTGATCATATGATCACAATTAGTCAAAACTTTATGCTAATAGATAAAGGTGTGATAATAACAGTAAATGCTATGAATTTCTTAGATATTACTGTGCAGTATTCTTAGCTGACCGGATAGCAGCAGATGATAGAAGGCTCATCACAACCACAAGAGACAGGAGACTTTTTTTAGAGACTTGGGACTTGACTTGGACTTGCAAAAAAATACTTACTGGTAATCAGCAGACTTGGCGTGCTCAACTCCACGTATGAACAAGTAAATCGGGTGCCAGTCCGAAAAAATCAAAGTACAAAAGAAGGTTGTGACAGCACTCACGTTTCTTGCTGCCGAGCAGTTTTAATGAATTAAAAAGTGTTTAACTGAAAGTGAGTGCTGTCACAACCTTTTTTTGTAAAAAAAATACTTACCCCTAGAGGATTTCTGCGTTATTACAACGATACGGCCGGCACCTCAATATGGCGTATGGCCCGGTGTAACTCGCCCCTCCCCTTCCCACCGCTACCGTTTTTACTCTCTTTCTTCGCCAACAGACCTTCTGCCGGACAGGAAGGCTTTTTCTTTTTAGTAGGATCCACTTCTGAACCTCTTGGTCGCTTCTTTGGGTTCTCCACCATGTTGCTTCTACTATAGCGTGTTACAGAATGTGTTATTTCCTGTGCGCCAGCGCAGGAATGTCGCCAAAGGCACCAAATACAAAAAGAACAAATACTGAAAAATACTGCGAGGTGTCAGCGTTGTATCATCTCCTCTTGTAGTAGCTTGGGTGAAATGGATATTTACAGACACGTGAAAGTTATGCGCTATAGCTTTAAATGCCAGAAGATGTTGCTGTATAGCAGTTGGGAATTTAGATTTAAAGCACCCATTCATCCATTGTCTGTACCCCTTGTCCGTTCAGGGCTACGGGGATGCTGGAGCCAATCCAAGCTGACATTGGGGGAGGTTGGGGTATAGCTGGGCTGGTCGCCAGTCCATCACAGGCCCAGATATAGAGACAAACAACGCACATGCATTCATTTAGAGTCATCAATCAAACTGGTGTGCATATCTCTGGCCTGTGAATGACCTGGAGAGAACCCACATGTAAACTTCACCTAGAAATGCCCCCTAGGCCTAATATAATAACTAGAACCTCCTTGCTGAGAGTGCAAACCACCACCCCACATTTAGGGAAGCATGAGCCTACTTGTTTATTTATTTATTTTCCTAGCAGGAAATATAACAAGCTATGAACATGGTATTGACAGTACAGACTCTCTTTGAACAATACAAAATCCACAGTTGTACCACAAATACATTCAGGTTGCATCAATGTAATTTTTGCTACTTTAATAGCAGAAAAACGTCAATGCTTCAGACTCGTGGTTCAGAAGGGTTGTACCTACTTAGTTTATTAATTAATCATGGAAGTGCCATCTCCTATTTCATAAGTGTGTGTCTCTGCTGGTTGGTGCTGGGTAGCTTGTACGCAATGGGTTTATCAGAACTGAAGGGGAAAAAAGTTCCCTGTTCCTGCTAGAAACCAGTGTAATGGCAGTGATTACACTTCAGCTGTGAAAGTGCTGTACATGATGTCCCTGAAAGCTCCACAGAGCTGGTGGGAGCTGTGGAGGACAGGGTATCACATGTCCTTTAATACTGGATCCTTTTGTGTTTCAAAATGGAATGCTGCATCCTATTAGTATAAAAAAGCCAACATGCAGGTTCAAAATCTGCAGTTCCTCTCCTGACCACTAGAGTGTATTTCCATCAGTGAGTCAGTCCCCATTATGGGACATTTCCACTGCACGAACTTAGGGGTAAGTTCACAAGGCCAGGGCCATTGGTGCATGTCTCCACTGCAAGGTCCATCTCCCAGAACTTTTATGGGGACTAAACAAGTCCCTGCTTTGGAGTGGCTCTGACAAACTCCCAGGTGGGGCTTGAGGTTTACTCTGTGCTGATTGGGAATGCTCAAAGTGGTATGTGACACCAAGAGAAAGACCCACAAATAAGCAGCAATTTTAAAGCTCTGCATTATTAAAAATGTTCTATATGCCCAGAAAAAAAAGAATAAGGCAGTAAAAGACAGTTGGTTTCTCCCAACCTTTGGGCCAGGGTGGCCTGTGAAGGTATTACAAGTGGTGCAAAACAGAATAGGAAGAAAATATAGAGGGATCGTGCTTTTGAATCATTTGAAAATAAGGCATTAAAAAAAAGGGTTCCAAGATTATATTATTTGTCCTCCATATTGTTATGGAATCAAATGTGGCAGCATTTTTGAGATTAGGTCATGAGTTGGAAAGGGTTGGAAATCACTGGCCTATGATAAATATGTGCAGTTGAAAATATTTCCATAAATAACCCAGTCAGTCTAAAATTGTTGAAATTACCAACACGTTCTCACTCCCAGTGCGTCAACAGCCTGACGAACGGTCACTGTCCCTCACCGTCACATGCCTGACTCATTAGGTGCCCGTTTTTCGTCAGGTTTTGACGCGCTCGGCTTTCAGTTGATTCCAATGCAGTTCCCTTCGCGGCGATATGTGACGCTCAGAGCAAGTGATCCAGCCGACCCGGCGTGCGGCACTGACAGACGCTGTGAGCAGAGGAAAACTTTTTTTTTTTTTTTAACTTTTCCTTAAATCTTTATTGAACCTGATGCTGCTGTGTCTGACGTAGCTTTCGGCAAGGACGTCCTTTCGGTTATTTATTTATTTATTTATTTATTTATTTATTTATTTAGTGATCATGGTGTTTGGTGCAGAATAATCAATCAATAAATAAATAAATTACGTCCTTGTCGGAAGCTGCGTCAGACCAGGAGGGGGGGGGGTTGTGGATTCTACAGGTGAAGACCACTTCCGCGTTCAAAAAGCTGCTCTGTTTAATCAATATTCTGAAGAAAGATCTGATTATTAGCCAAAAAGCTGTAACCATCCAAGGAAGACTGTGTAACAATATTATGTGCTTCTGCTGAGTCCAAAAGCCCTGTGTAATATCAACTTTATTTTAAGAAAACACGCTTTGTTTCCAATGTCATATCACAGAGAAGCACTACATTACCCATAATCCTCATATTTATCAGCGACGTGTCTGATTGGTTGAGCTTGCTGTTACCAGCAAATGAAAAAATAAAACAAATTGAGTTTATATTATTTTCTTAGTAACTAAAAGGTCTTAACATCTTTTTTGTTTTCAACATTGAATAAAAAAAGGGTGCTATATTGTTAAAATTCAACAATAAAGTGCATAAAAGTTGGCTTGACTTCTTTCTTTTTTTCTTTTTTTTCATAATTTTCACCAGCATCTTTCCGGTCCACATCACATCACATTTATTGTAATTTTTAATTCAATGAGTGACATTTTATTTTTTATCTGAAAAACATTATTATGAATTCAAGGGTCAGAGGTCACTGATTAGTGTTAAATTTAACCTTTTTGACCCTGTTTCCTTGAATAAATAACTAAGACTTTGATGCGGGAAGCTGAGATTTTGATTTGATTTTGTTCAGAGCACTAGGGACAAAGTTTCTGTAGAATTTCAGACCTGTCGGACGTCCAGAAGGGTCACAGCTGACTGTCCAGGCTCGTTTCTCGGCCTTCAAAGCCTAGATTTAGAAGCCTTTTGTCTAATAACGTCCACATCCTTGGGGTTATAAGGCTGAAAGTTTCATGTATTTGTCCGGGGGCCTAAGGCCATCCACCATGTGCAATTTCAAACCCGTGCGACCTTCACAAGTGTCAAAGGTCGCTGATCTGTGACCTTTTTGACCCTGTTTCCTTGAATAAAACACCAAGACTTTGATGCGGGAAGCTGAGATTTTGATAGGTTGTCCAGAATGTCTAGTAGATTGTGTGTGCAAAAGTTTCAGAGCTCTGTGACATTCAGAAGGGTCACAAATAGCCAAAAAGCAATGCTCCTTTCTCTGACCTCATATTAAAGGAGAAATGCAATTCTTTAATAGCTTCCAGATGCTTTGGCCTATCAGGCTGAATTTTTAGCTAAAGGAGCTGGTGTACGATCAGGAAGTAGGGGAGCTGTGCATAAAGCCAATTGGTAAGTGTCAAAGGTCACAGGGGTCAAACACCAAAGTGAATCCAGCCATTCCTGCTTTTTCTCAACAAAACATACACGCTTTAAGTTATCATCATGAAATATTAACAGGTTGTATATCAGAGAGTCCTCTATCAGAATATTTTGGTCCCGTTGCTCTAGGGGCCCCAGGGGACCCCGGGGGGCCACTTGGCTTTCCCATGCTCCCACAGAGTTGGGTCTCGGGGTGATGGATAAGGGCCTCACCATGAGTCCACAGGCCAAGTTTCAAGTGATTTGGTCGGTTTCTATGGAAACGGCGGCCTCAAGGATACAGAGGAATGCGACTGTTTGAAGCCCCGCCTCTCGAAAAGTAATGGCTCAATCAGGACCAAACACACATCTACGCGTTCGTCTTGGGTCCCCGAACCATATATTACGAAATCAGAACTGCACGACTTTTGGAAATGTGTTTAGTCTATTTCGGCTTTTCTGACTAAGAGGGTCTCTCAAGCTTTAAGTCTGACAGACTCTGAGTCTGAAAAGCCGAAATAGACAAAACACATTTCCAAAAGTCGTGCAGTTCTGATTTCGTAATATATGGTTCGGGGGCCCAAGACGAACGCGTAGATGTGTGTTTGGTCCTGATTGAGCCATTACTTTTCGAGAGGCGGGGCTTCAAACAGTCGCATTCCTCTGTATCCTTGAGGCCGCCGTTTCCATAGAAACCGACCAAATCACTTGAAACTTGGCCTGTGGACTCATGGTGAGGCCCTTATCCATCACCCCGAGACCCAACTCTGTGGGAGCATGTGAAAGCCAAGTGGCCCCCCGGGGCCCCCTGAGGCCCCTAGAGCAACGGGACCAAAATATTCTGATAGAGGACTCTCTGATATACAACCTATTAATATTTCATGATGATAACTTAAAGCGTGTATGTTTTGTTGAGAAAAAGCAGGAATGGCTGGATTCACTTTGATGTTTGACCCCTGTGACCTTTGACACTTACCAATTGGCTTTATGCACAGCTCCCCTACTTCCTGATCGTACACCAGCTCCTTTAGCTAACAATTCAGCCTGATAGGCCAAAGCATCTGGAAGCTATTAAAGAATTGCATTTCTCCTTTAATATGAGGTCAGAGGAAGGAGCATTACTTTTTGGCTATTTGTGACCCTTCTGAATGTCACAGAACTCTGAAACTTTTGCACACACAATCTACTAGACATTCTGGACCACATTTTAAAAGCTCATCTTCCTGCATCAAAGTCTTGGTGTTTTATTCAAGGAAACGGGGTCAAAAAGGTCACAGATCAGCGACCTTTGACACTTGTGAAGGTCGCACGGGTTTGAAATTGCACATGGTGGATGGCCTTAGGCCCCCGGACAAATGCATGAAACTTTCAGCCTTATAACCCCAAGGATGTGGACGTTATTAGACAAAAGGCTTCTAAATCTAGGCTTTGAAGGCCGAGAAACGAGCCTGGACAGTCAGCTGTGACCCTTCTGGACGTCCGACAGGTCTGAAATTCTACAGAAACTTTGTCCCTAGTGCTCTGAACAAAATCAAATCAAAATCTCAGCTTCCCGCATCAAAGTCTTAGTGATTTATTCAAGGAAACAGGGTCAAAAAGGTTAAATTTAACACTAATCAGTGACCTCTGACCCTTGAATTCATAATAATGTTTTTTAGATAAAAAATAAAATGTCACTCATTGAATTAAAAATTACAATAAATGTGATGTGATGTGGACCGGAAAGATGCTGGTGAAAATTATGAAAAAAAAGAAAAAAAGAAAGAAGTCAAGCCAACTTTTATGCACTTTATTGTTGAATTTTAACAATATAGCACCCTTTTTTTATTCAATGTTGAAAACAAAAAAGATGTTAAGACCTTTTAGTTACTAAGAAAATAATATAAGCTCAACTTGTTTTATTTTTTCATTTGCTGGTAACAGCAAGCTCAACCAATCAGACACGTCGCTGATAAATATGAGGATTATGGGTAATGTAGTGCTTCTCTGTGATATGACATTGGAAACAAAGCGTGTTTTCTTAAAATAAAGTTGATATTACACAGGGCTTTTGGACTCAGCAGAAGCACATAATATTGTTACACAGTCTTCCTTGGATGGTTACAGCGTTATGGCTAATAATCAGATCTTTCTTCAGAATATTGATTAAACAGAGCAGCTTTTTGAATGCGGAAGTGGTCTTCACCTGTAGAATCAACAACCCCCCCCCCTCCTGGTCTGACGCAGCTTCCGACAAGGACGTAATTTATTTATTTATTGATTGATTATTCTGCACCAAACACCATGATCACTAAATAAATAAATTAATAAATAAATGAATAAATAACCGAAAGGACGTCCTTGCCGAAAGCTACGTCAGACACAGCAGCATCAGGTTCAATAAAGATTTAAGGAAAAGTTAAAAAAAAAAAAAAAAGTTTTCCTCTGCTCACAGCGTCTGTCAGTGCCGCACGCCGGGTCGGCTGGATCACTTGCTCTGAGCGTCACATATCGCCGCGAAGGGAACTGCATTGGAATCAACTGAAAGCCGAGCGCGTCAAAACCTGACGAAAAACGGGCACCTAATGAGTCAGGCATGTGACGATGAGGGACAGTGACCGTTCGTCAGGCTGTTGACGCACTGGGAGTGAGAACGTGTTGAAATTACATATTAAGCTTTTAAAACTTTTTAAAGGAAAACTGTATGTAAAATTTTCCTATCATTCTGACTGACTGTCTTTGTGTATCTGTCACTACTGTCATGGAAACAGGCCTAACAGTGGTGACAGAGAGCTGTGCACATCTCTAGAGTCATCCAACACTTTCAATCGATTCCTCATTTTTCGACATGTCCTTGAATCAGATAAACAAAATGGGATTTTGGCCCCTGTTTCCTTCGATATCATTGTCATCCCACTTGACTAAAATGGCACTTTTTCCTTTCCTCACTTGCTCTAATGTGTCTCTTTGTTATGGAGGTCTGATACAGCAATGCTGAGCTGACAGCTGTGACAACTTCACTTCTATAAAAATCTATTTGTGTTAGGGTAGATGTGAGCAAAGATCTTAATTTGTGTTTTAGGGCAACAGCTGTCTCTCAAAGTGCCTTAATGTGTGTTAAATAAAATGCATTGTGCAACAATAATCGTACATTAAGGCTACATTTACATAATATGTTTAATGTGGTGATTCCAAGTGTGTTAAATGCTTTTATCGTGTCACTTGCTTAATTTTACTTTAATTGACTTTTAAGCATCCTACTCTCACAGATTTGTACTTAGATGGAAGCTTGATCTCTGACCAAGTTTGTTTATAGATTAAAATATCTCTTTTTTTTTTTAACTGGTTGATCAGTGTATATTAAGGCAGTGCAAAAACATGAAACAGGTTTTATTGTCAGAATTTAAAAGTGTAAAAGAACATCAAATTGGAAGAAACCGGCCATATTGGGTGTTTACGGATTCCCTTTGTTCATTTTCCCTTTTTTGAAGTCAAGAATAAAGAAAGGCAGTGAGGTGGCATAAATATTTTAAAATAAAACCAAGACAATAGTGTGGTCCAGCATACCATGCTCTCTCTCTCCATCTCTCACCTGTTTTTGTATAATCAGGTTATCACAGTTGATTCAGTAACCAGTCAGATTTGGCCACATAATTGTGTCACTGTCAAATCTGTTTTTTTAAATTGTTTTTCAGATCTGTACACAGCAGTTAACAATACCTTCTCTCTCACACTATCCCCTGCTTTCTGCTCAGTGCCTTATGTTTAGTTCTATCTCTGCCTCCTTTAGTAACAATGACTTGTAATAAAAGTATTTCATTTGCTTCATTGCAGGCAAGGGTTAATGTATTGGAAGTGCTCCTCTTCCCATCATGAGCCAGTCATGTAGCAGGTTTATACTCAGTGTGAATGAGAGAAGGTTTTGAATTTAATAGACTATGGCTGTCATGTTACTGAAATTTCCAACTCAATATAGATACCGTGGAAATTCCCATTTTCGCCATTTTCATGACGATATAACGTGTGATAAATTATCAAATATTCAGGTGTACATATTAATGATACAGTTCCTGTGTCTTCCTGAAAATGACTCAACACACTGTGGTGCATATGATATGTATGTAGTGGCACTGTAACACTGCCACACAAATACACCCAAAACGAAAAAGGAGAACGGAAAACTTACGTGCTGTAAACAAACTCCAACATTATAAGTCAACTAAAGACGAGACGGTCAGTCATAGACATATTATATATTAATATAGGTCTATGGTGCCTGTACAATTAATGCCGATCGATTGCCACATGCGTTATCAACACAGTATCAGAGGGACCCGACAGAAGTCCACTGTTGTTGTTACGTTACGTCCAGCGGTGTGAAGTGAGTGTGAAGGCATGGCGCCTGTAAATATAACTAACTCATCGCATTTTAGGCAACCTTTTGCGATCGCATGTTGATATCGTGTGATGGAGAAATATATTGTGTTCATTTAACTTTGTTAATCATATGTCCTGTTTTGCAGAGAAGTTGTGTAAGAAGGCTTTGTTCAGAAGAAGAGCCTTGAGATAGTGGAGGTATGTCACCTGCTTTGATACAGCAAAGTTTTGAGAACATCTTCCTTGCAAAGTAAGAGATAACATAGCTGTTGCTAGGCAAGGTGATACACTGTGTTTAAATACTGAGAGACTTCATTGTTCGGGGAGCTCCTCTCCCACAACCTTGTTTGTGTAAGATCCATGTGCACTGCTTGAATAAAGAGATATTGACTTCATCATCCTCGCTGTGAGAGTGGTGACTTTTTCACCCACATGTGATAATGAAAATAAGATCAATCTGTCAGCCCTATTGAGTATGTAAACTGACTGACACATATTTAGTATTAATTAGGGCTTGTTTGATATTCCTGTAGTTGGATTGACAATCTGAGCAGCCAAAAACCAGATTAGATCCTTTTTTTTTTTACAAATCTGATCCAGACCACATACAGAGTTGGTTTCAAATGCGATTCTGATCAGATATACAGATCTGTTTCAATGTGAACGGCTCCATTGCTCAAATAGGACTTTGAAGTGTCCTCTGTGTCACTCGCAGCACGTCACAACAAAAACAACAGTGTCGATAGCGCGTCAAACGACAGACACCAACAAATCATGTGGAATGTCTGCTCTCACATCCACACATTTTAGTGCAACATTGATCGTCTAACGTCCTCAGTACACGATTCCACCGTCATTCCAGCAGTGATGGCAGCAAAGCTCAGCAGTCTCCTTGTTATTAGCAGACTTTTTGAGCTGCAGCTCCACATGATTTGGGACAGAAACAGGCACATTTCACTGTCATCAGTTTGGTTTGTTTGTAGCCTGTTACCATAGAAATCAATATGGATAAGACACGCAATATGGATCTGATCACTTGCACAATGTAATGTGGACTGTCAGTCCGTAAGATCGGATTCTGATCAGACCTGCAAAAAAATAAGATCTGCCAAT